>NC_046227.1:35985651-36028151 GCF_009819885.2 Catharus ustulatus | reverse complement strand
CAACCCAAGCCATTCTATGATTCTGTGAAGTAACTGCCCTCTTTTGTGAAAGACAGAGCACAGCAAAAGCTGATGGGAAAGAGCAGCCCAAAATTTCTAGTAGTTGCCTCCCATAAGATGGTGCTGGGGTCATGTAGCCTCTCTGATTTCTCTGGTGTGGGTAAGTCCTGTCTTTTTAACTCCTTAATAAGAAGGGGTTGAATAATAGGAATGCTGAGAAATCATTGTGAAAGGTGTGTAATGACACTCTTGTGTCTTTGATTCGTTTAAACTTTGTAGAGGTCTAGTCAAAGCTTATTCTTTGAACTGAAATTTGGTACAGAGAGCCAAGAGCTGCTTATAACTTGGTCTGGAAAATATGGAATATTCATGTGTTGCAAATGTAGTAGTTATAATTTAAATCTGGTTTTAAACAGGTGCATATAGTCCTTCAAGTTCTTCAGTCACAAGATGTAAATAACTAAGCAGGTTTGGAAACACATAATTTATATGGGAAACCTGCACATATCCAGTTGTATTCAGTTATCATCCTTACACTTCTGAAAATCAACAATTATTTTTTTGGAAGGTTGGGATTTTTCCATCTCCACTTTTTTCCTCTCCTTTTTTCCCCCCCATTTTACTTTAGCCTGTGGAAATTTAACTTGAAATAATCATCAGATAATACTGTCAGAAAAATCAATTTGGTTCTTACAGCCATAACTGGGAAAAAAACCTTTTACTTTTCAGACTAGGTAGTGAACAGTGTAGGCATGCTTGGTACCTCCTTCTACAGATGCCCATGATCTTTAAAAGAAGCATTTCGGTCTTGAGCTTATTTGAAGATTCCTAATTTTTTACTTGTCTTTTAGACTTTATTTAGCTATGCAAGATATCACCATATTCAGTATTTTTTATAATAAACATGTCTAGTCAAAGAAAGCATTAATGAAGCAATTCCCCAAATAAAACAGCCCATCATATCTGAGTTGCAGCAGAGAGAAAAGTGTGGTCTTTGTAGTTTAATCAAGATCACAAGACTTGTTTTGAGCGTCTGTCATCTTTAATTTTACGGCACTTCATTTCAGAGTGGGACTGCCAGGGTCACATGCAATTAAAACACAGGCAAGATTTGTCTTGTGAAATCTTAACATAAAAAGTAATGTGTTACTCTATTTTAACTTTTCTACTGAACTCTGTGAACTCACTAATTACTTTTCCCCCTCTTGTCACCTTTTTGATATGACATGTATTTTATAAAGGAGATAGAAGTTTGGGATTTTTTTTCTATCATGCATATGATTGAGGATAACAAAATTAAACCGGAGAAAAAAGGAAATGTATTTTTCAGAAATACATTTTTAGAAATATCTGAGCATTACTGCTTCAATTACAAAGGGACTGGAGGATCAAATTCAAGGAAATAACTATTAATCTGCTTAACTAGGGCAGGTAGAAGCGTAATAGCAGACCAGGGATTTTAGCAAGGCCAATCACACAGACTGGAGTTTATTCTCTTGAGTGGGGTGACAGGGGAAGGGTAAAGGGACTTTAATGTGGTGGGCCATGAGAAGCAGGAAAAGCTGGTATCTGTGCAGCTTCTTTATAGCTTCAGCCCAGTTGTTGCATCGTAGTGATCAGTAAATTGCATGGACCCTTATTAACCTTATTGATAAGGAGCTTAGGGAAGTCCCATTCAGTCCAGAATATATTCTTCTTTTTGTTCTCCTGTCTGTCTCGGTTTGCAATCCCAGTCTCTTTGTACAGAAATCCTTTATGTTGCACCTCAAAATTCTGTGCAAGTGCTCTGCTCATTTAACTTGGAGCAAGGGAACTGTAGAGCAGAAAGGGTTGGAGTAGGCATGGGGCCACGGGCCTATTTAAATATAGCTGGGACACCTGGAGAATGTTTGAAAAATTTCTTTTAAAGAATCTTTTATATTGTTCTTCTTTCAGTGCAGCTGGGGTCTGTGGGGATCAGGGGATTATTTTTGATACCTGTCTAAAAGAGTTATGTCTACACTGATTTCCATCCCTTGCTACTAATTAACCTTATTGTATACAGGAAACAGTCTATTTAATACCTGCATTCTTTCTGTAATGCCAAGTAAAATGAAATCTAGTGTGAAATCTAGTTAGCATTTGCCTTTTTGAAGTCATTTTTGAGTTTCCAGTCTGGGTGACTGTGACCTCAAAACTGAAAGCTATAAAAATGGTCCTGATTTTGGCTCAATGGGAGTTTCTTGAAGATTCCCTGTTCACCTGGACTTGCACGTGTAGTAAATTGCCCATCTCGGTGCTTAACAGTGTTTTCCCAGGAACCACCTCTATTTTGGGTCACTCAGAGCCCTGCAAAGCACACATGTTCCTCCTGAGCAAAGGAGTCTCCTCCTTCCTGCTGGAAAGATCTCACTTCGGCTGTTTCAGTGTAGAGACTTATGAAAAATTTAAATAGCAATGGTAAAACCAGATCCATTAAGGAGAATAGGGAATGGTGATTTAAAAATGTCACCAACAAAGGCATGGGTGGTGAGGGGTAGCGAGAGGAACTTAAACTATAAAATGGAGGGGAAAAATTGGATGTACCATATTTTAAAGGAGCTTTAAATCCTTCTGAACAACACTGGAACTGACCCTGTCTGCTCCAACATGCAGATAGAGGAGCTGTTACTGTACAGCATGATTTCTGAAAAGAATATTCACTAAAATGGATTATCTTTCAGGTATTTGATGGGGAAATTTCCCCCTGGATGTTGAAAGGTTGAGCCAAGCTCTGTGGTCCTACTTTCTCTGTAGGTCTCTGAGTGCATCCCAGATGTCCCAAAAACAGAGCTGGATTTTTACAGGAGATTGGTTCAATTCCTTGAAGAGGACTTGGGTCAGGTGGCTGGGTCACTCTCTTGGGGACAGGCCAGCTGCATGAGCTTGGCAGTCTTTAACAACAGAATCCTGAAGAAAGGAACATAATTCAGTACTAAGTTTTCTTCACTTAATACCAAATGATGATATCAAGAACAAAGCTAGTCAAAACAAAGGGCAAGAAAAAAAATAAAAATAACATTTTAATACTGACTGTGCATCAGTACTGACAGCATAGATACTAAACAAAGGTTGGAAGTGCTGGTTTGATTTATTTGTTAGTATTAGAACTCAGTGGAAACACCAGAGGAATAGGACATTGATATCATTAGTTATAATCTATTTGGAAAGAAGGAGAAGCATTGTTTTCATTCCTGCTGGGGCTTGTCAGGCAGCTTGGCTGGGGGAAATTGGGCTTGATGGCAGAAATACAGGCTTATGGGATTGAAGTACTGGGTGTACATGGGTGTCCATCCCTATGGCTAAGTGGCCACTGTGGGGATCCACGATTCAGTTTGTGGAGCCTGAAAGGTGCCTCTGGATCCCTCTGTAAAGCTACTCCTCAAGGAATGAGACAGAATTTTTCTCTTTTGCTGTTTTCCTTCCATTTCCTGTATTTTATACTTATTTTGGTCAATAAAACAATGTTCATTTACGCTTTACACCATTCTCCAGAAAACACATTTCTTTGTGCAGCCTTTCCAAAAACAACAGAAATAATCTGACTGATCTATAAAAGATTTTATTTTTTTTTTCCTTCTGCCTTTCCTACTAAGCTCCTCTGCAAAACAGCTAGAAATTTTCATTTTCAAAACATTAGTACAGCAAATTGCCATCTTTCTGTGCACGGCATTCTCTATGTACTCATCATGTGAATGATTCCGGATCACTCTCCGGCAGCGTGAATCACAGCATGCCCTCATGCCTGCCTCTTTTTCAATTATATCTAAGAGGAAGACTGCTGGAGACCCATTTTTTCATCTTGCACAGGACCCCAAAAGTGCCAGATCTCATTTCAATATAATATTATGACAGTATGATAAAATGGATGTTAACAGGACACTGACTAATATGATCCATAGAGAAATGATAGAACAATACAATATTGGGCAGATTTTATTACTAATGTACATTTTATGGACAAAAAAATTGCCTTTACAAACAGATTCTAAGATTTAATCCTTGCATCCTATGATCTTACTTAGTGTTCTAAGACATTCTGCAGCACTGTTGAAATTTTTTCCATTCTTAAATGAAATATACATTTTTATTTTAGCACAGAGCTGCCTATATCACTCCCAATTTACTAATGAAACTTGGCATTCAAATGACTCATCAGCACGTACTGCAAGGCATAAAAATAGATTAATGTGGCATACGTTTCTTTACCCATAAAAACGCACCTTCATGTAATCTCGGCGCTGTCTTATTCAACAGAAAGTATGTCATTTCCTTCCCCTAGCAGGTCGAGTTAAAAATGAGCTAAATGTGGGAGAAAGCCATTACTGCACTAATGAAAAGCTCGATACCGTTTGAATTTTTCATCACGGGGTATTTGTTCTGTAGCACACAGCACTAATATTTACTGTCACCCGTACAGTACGCACGGTAATTAAGTTACAGTCATCAACGGGGTGGATGTTAAGCAAAGATGTTTCTGTGTGAGCTTGGATCTCTTTCACATGTGTTTCGCAGAATTGTAGGGTCACAGAATGGTTTTGGGGTGGAAAGGAGCTAAAACTTGTCCTGTTCCACCCCTTGCCATGGACAGGACCCCTTCCACTGTCCCAGGTTGTTCCGAATCCCATCCAACCTGGCCTTGGACACTTCCAGGGATGGGGCAGCCACAGCTTCTCTGGGAAACCTCTACCAGGGCTTCCCCACCCTCACAGGGAACATTTTCTTCCCAATATTTAACCTGAGACAACGCTTGAATTGTTTGTAGGTTTTGTTGATAAAGAGGAGAGAAAATGGGTTAAAAAGGATTTTGACGTCTCATCAGTGCTCTGTACCAGTCTCTCCATGTGCTTCTCTGACCAGAATGCTTAGGAGCCACCTCAGGACCTTACTGACTGTGACTGTGTAAGGGAAATCAACACCACAGTGACTGTTCTTTTTTTTTTCCTAAAAGGTGGATCAAGAAAAATTATGCACTTTCCAAAATCATTATCGTCATTCAGATCATGGAAACTGTTCTCACCTGCTTCATCTGTGGTGGCAGGATGGTGCTGAGGGGTCTCTTGTTTGTTCATGGGTGTCTGGCTATCTCCCTTTCTCTCTCATCTCTCCCCTTATTAGCTTCAGGAGGATATCATGTGAAATTAATAAAATCATTGTAGGAACAGATGGAATTCTGCCCATAGTAACAACATAGCATGAGATTCAAGAGTAGGAATGGCTTTTTCATCAAGCTCCAGTCTAAGGTTTTCAGGAGACTTCTTTCAATAAGCAGAGTCTCTTTAGAGGGCATCAGAAAATATGGAATGTTCCAAATTTCCCAAGTGATCCAGCTTTTTCCTGCCAAACTGTCTATCCATTTTGACAGAGTTCTCCCATGCTCCTGTTCCTCCCACCACCTGGTGACACCTGCCACATCTGGGCTCATTTTGTCACAGTCTGGCCCCGGGTTCCTGGTGATAATTGTGAGACACATCTGCCACTGTGCACGTGTACCTCTGATTTCACAGCAATGCAAGGTGTAGCTTTAAATAAGTAAATCAGTGTGGCGTTCAGAGCTGTCTAAACTTCAGAAACCTCTGGCATGATTTTTTTTTTCAGATGAACTTTTGACAAATCCCACAAATACCACAAATTCCTCACCATTAGGTGGGCACAGAAAGTCCTGAACCTGACTGAGAGGCGTCTGTCCCCTGCACTTCTGGAGTCAGCCAGTCCAAAGGGAGCAGTTTCCAACAGCACAATGATCTGCCTCCCCACCACATTATGCTTGGCAAGTGGCCTGAGACAGATGTACACTTGCTTCTTAATTAGACAGCTTTTTCCTTTCTATCCAGTGAGTTTTCCTGGTTTCTTTCACTGGAGAGTGTCCATAGGAAAGGCAAGAAGCACAGCTTGTGACCTTACAAAGAGCTCTTGAATAAGGCAGGAAAAGGCATCCCAAGCTGATATGCAAGTGATGGATTCCTTCTGCACTTGGACATGTTTGGGGTCAAATGTTCCAATTCTTCTATGAATGAATCCCCAACCATACAGGTAAGAAAAGAATTAAAAAAAAAATTTTGACTTTCACAGGGTAAAATCTAATCTGGTTGAAACTATTTAGGATATGGAACAATTAAAGCCTTATGTGAGTAAATAGGTATTCTTGCATACTGGAAAGGTTTTTCAGTGCCTGAGAAGAGACTGCAGACCCTTTGGCCTTGGATCTCAAGGTTCACCTCTCTTCCTTACTTGCTCCAAAGCAATATTTTCTTAGCAAGTACCTACTGATGATCTTAGGGATAAATGACATTGCTTCCAAGGTGGAGCCCTCCTCTCTCTCAGCCTCTAAGAACATCACAGATTTCTCTAGCAGCATCTATTTCCAGTATATTTTCCATCTGTTTATACAGGTAGGCCATCCAAGAAACAAAATACAAGTGTTGTTCTGTAATAGGCCAGGTCATGTACACTGGCAGAAAATGGAAGACGAAAATTACTTTAGGTGCTCTTTCCCCTCATAGAATAGAATCATAGGATGGTTTGGGTTGGAGGGGATCTTAAAGATCATATTGTCCCAACACCTCATACCTTAATTCATCCCATGTCCCTTTTTCCCTCTGCCATATTTGCCTAGTTTTATGAAAGCCATTTAGGATGAAAAACAAGTTTACTGAGGGTCTGTAGTGTAGGAACAGCATTTCCAAAGAGGTCTCAATTATCTGAAACACAGGCTCTGTGTGAGGGAAAAATACATCATGGTAAAGAGAGCAAACAAAGAGGGTAAAATGCCTCTGGAGAGTGACCATTCCCTGGACCTAATCACTTGGTGTGGGCCAAAACTGAGGGTCTGGACACACACTTGTGTTGAGGGCACCTAGAGGAGCAAAGACTCATTTGCCTCTTTTATCCATTTCTGAGGCATCTACTGGACAAAACAAGGCTGACTTAAATCAGGCAAAATATTATTTTGCTGTGTTAGAGTGCCTCTGTTTCTTCTAGAATGTGAAAAAAGTGGCCCCTGTCCTCCCTCTCCTTCTTTCTCACACCGTGCCCAGTGCTCTCAGACAATCAGTAACATCTTTTTCAGCTTGTGCTGAGTCTGCTGAAGCCACTTAAAAGACCCAGCCTTTCAATCTATTAGCTGTAGCTGATGTACTCCATGATAAACTCTGGAGCACCAGGGGGGATTTCCCCCCATGCCATCAGTGTCCTGATGTAAGAAATACCCAGGACAGGAGAACACAGACCACAAAATGCACCAGGTCTCAATTCATCCTCTGGTGTTTCAGGGAGGGTATTGAATTGTCCAGTCAAGGAAATGTTTTGATTTTCAAACCCATTCTATATTTTTTTTTTTCCTTTTTTTCCCCCCCCCTCCTCCCTTTGTTTTGGGAAATGAGAAAAATATATAAAAGCAAGTTATTAATAAAACATCTATTATGCCCATGGGACAGAGGTCCTTCCGTATTGTTCAGATGGCATGTTTATTGTTGACATCTCTCTTTTCTCTGAGTATGCACAGAACCCTGAAATCCTTTTACATTTTTAATAAGATTATTTCTTTTTTTCAATCTAGTGCAAGAAAACCGCATCTGCAATATGCATAATACTCTCAAAAACTGCAGCATCAGAGGGAAAGCACTGCCAATGTTTTTGGCTATGTGCACTTCAAAGAGACACAATGTGAAAAAGAATAGTGCTAGAGGTCTTAGGAAGGTGCTCATATTTTGCATCTTAGGGCGTGTTTGTTTAAGGTAGTTGCCTTTTTTTTCAGTTCTCCCATTTGAGGTAAAGCACATCACAAACACAAGAGGGAATTTGATTTGTTTTCCAACCAACAGCACTCCATAAATCTGGAATAACCAACGTTATTGTGTTGCTTTGTCTGAACTCAGTGTCTTATGGAGCAAGGTGATCACCACCTCCACGTTCCTGCAGCTCTGGGTGGTCTGGGGGCTGTGTGGGATCTGTGGTGCTGTGAAAATGTGGGTCCCCAACTGGAAAACAGGAGTCTGCACAGCATCACCCGTGTGCTTCACCACGAGAGCGTGAGGATGCAGCCTCGCTCTGCAGCTGTGCTGGGGGAGATGATGAACTGTGCAGGATCCTGCTCCTCCTTGTAGCAGATTCCAAGTCCTTATCCCCGAGCTGGCATTTTAAATTTGCAGCCACAAAGGGCAGAAGCAGTCTCTGCTCGTGTCCTGTGGGTAAAAGACTGCAAAGAGCCCAGGAACCAAGATATGAGTTCAGGCAGGTACCAGATAGCCAGGGTTATGTGGCTGAAGCTGCTGATGGAAATTTGGAGAGCTGCAAGGTGAAGTAGCCACAGGGGAGGAACCAGCAGCACTGGCATGTTCTCTGTATAGACAAAAATAGCATTTAATTCCCCAAATTCCCTTGTGAACCTGGTCCAGGCAATAAGGACAGCTCAGTTCTTCAGTGCAGAGCAGAAATCAGATACAAACAAGCAGCTTGATTCTTTTAAGAGCTGTAAAGAGCTCAATAATGAAAATATTAAGGATCCTTCCCCGTTGGATGCTTAAGAGCTTTGTTCTAAAAGGCAGAATAGATACACAGAACATCCAGTGAAAGAGCAAGTTATTAGAGGTGTGGCAGATCTTCCATTTGAGGGAAGGTTAAATTGATTAAGAGACAAATGAGAGGTGATGTGTTAGTGGTATATAGGAGAGTGAATTGCCAGGAGAGGTCAGTCAGATGATCCTATTTAGCCTTTCCCATAAATCAAGAGCAAACAGAGTGCTATACAATGGTACTAAAAGCTAATGAATTTAACAGTGATACAAGTAAAATATTTTCTTACATGGTGCATAATTAACCTGGGAAATTCATCAGATACCATTAAGACAAAGAGCCTAGCAGGATTAAAAATGGATAATAAGTGACAGAAACTACATAAAGATAGAAATGTATACAGGCTGTTCAGCCATTTATTTAAAACCATTTACTGCCTGGGGCTGCAAAGAAACATCCCCTGTGGGAAAGCTTGACATAACATTGGACTTTTTCTACCTTTTTTACTGCAATGGGCAGGTTGGAGCCTGAGCAATGGACTGGTCAAGCCACCTTCAGTATGGTCACTTTAATTTTCCAGAGCAGAGGCCACACCATCACCTACCCAAAATTGCAACCAAAAAATGTTCCAAAAGCTTCTGAGCTTTGAGACAATATAGAAATCACTGTGGAGAGGTGGTTGTTCCCTTTGTCCACAAGAAATGCATCCAAAAATCAGATTCTTGCTTTGGTAACATCCTGAAGCATTCCTTGAAGAGAAGGTTTGGATATGGCCTGACCTCCAGAGGCCACTTGTGTGTCCCTTGGTATTTAGGGACAGGTTGTCGTTTCTTAATCCAAAGTGGGTGCTAGGAAAGGCTCCCATGTTCTGCAAAACAGCAATTGCCCTGGGCTCCACTTTTGCATCCCACAAACCCCAGGACTTGTGACTGAGACCCATGGCTGTGATTATGCTCAGCCTCCCTGTGTTCCGTGTTCCCTTTCTGAAGCAGGAATGCCATGCAGGGAACCTGCTGTGCCCTGATAATATGTGCATTCCCTGGGGCTCTCCTGCCAGCCTCTGCTGAGAATTAGCCATGTAAAATCTATACACTGCCTGATTACAGTGGTGATGGTGGGCCCAACTTGCTTCCCAGCTTTCTTCCCAACTCTGCCCATGGTCTGTATCCTTTGTGGAAATTGATTTAGCTGAACTTCTTGAGTGCCTTGAGCTGAATTGCAGCCTAAGGCTCTGTTGCAGCATGGGGTGCTTGAAAAAAAAAAAAAAAAAAAAAAAGAAAAGACTGAGTGTTACCTGCACTGTTCTGGCAGAGAATTAAAGAACTGTTAAAATGTATGCTGCTTGAAAAAAATAAATCTATATGTATGTAAATAAAAAGAGGAATAAAGATTTGTTCAGGGGAGTTTATGTCTCCTCTTTTAGCTGCAGCTCAGCAAGTCAGTGTGTCTCATCATTTGTTCAGAAATCCTCCTTTGCAGTAGAATTTATTGAGTTAAAACCTGGCAATGTTTCTCACTGAAGCTTACCATTCAATATGTTGATATTTTATCTTTATTTTAATGATAAAACTTTGTAGCAGGAAATGGCCTGTTTTGGTCCCATTAGAGATTTATTTCTGATATCTCCTTTTGCTGAATCGATCCCAGTTTTGTGCTTATGCTTCTCAGATCAGTTTGAGTAGAAGATGCTCTTCACAGGGAGGAGATGCAGATAAACAGTGATCTTGTCTCCTCTGCATTCTCAGCCTTCATTTTTCTGATCACTTACCATTAATAGCTCCTTGCTCAAAATATCTGTGGCCCTCCTCAAACTGATGCTGGCTCCTGAAAAAGAAAGGTCTTCTGCAAGTCTAATTTTGACTTGCTAAAAATTTAGCAGAGTTTGAGCGAAACTCTTACCAAGTGGTAGTGAATATTCTAATAAGTAACAAGTGGAAGAGCGGTGTGAATTTCAAAACTTGGACACTTTTGGGATTTAGAAATGTTTATGTCCAACAACAAGAGTCAGTCTGTGAGCTTGGTTAATAAAGAGCAAACTGCCTAAGCAGGAGGAGAAAGAAACCCTGCTGCAGTTAAGGCTTGAACATTTATTTTTATTTTTTTCCCACTCTCACCCTCTTTTATCCTTCTGTTTTCTGTTGATGGCAGGGACTGAAGGGCTGGCTCTTTGACTAATGGTTGAGTCAGTAATTTTTCCCATTAAATTAATGTATGTATTAAGAGAGACAGGAAGAATTGGTCTCTTGGGGAAGGAAGCAGCTTGGTAGCAAGGCATGGCCATTCCTTTGTGTTGTGGGGATGAGAAAGGAAAGGCATCTGCTACAAGCCCTGGATTTATACACTCCTCTGGTGAGAGCCACTTGTGTCTCCCCAGATTGTCTGCCCACGTCCAGGCTGCAATTTAACAGAGCATTTAGCAGAGCAGTCAGCACTTTTGTACAGTGTTCATGTAAGGAACCCTTCAAACCCAAAGAAAGGCTCGTGTGTCCAAAATTTCCTTGATTTTTTTTTTTTACCCTTCAAACCAGTTGATTTTAAGAGAGATACGTTGCATTTCATAAGCCTTGTCTTATAAAAACAAGAGGAGTCTCCATGCTCTGAAGAAGGAAGATTAATTAATTAATTAAGAATCTTTTCTTCTGAGCGCAACAGGCTCCAAGTAACAAGTGAACTTTTCATTTCCAGTAATAGCAGAAATTACTTCAATAGCATGATTGTGAGCACCCGTGGGGCCATACTGTGAATGGTCTTTATTAAGGAATAGACTGAACTTCTGACTATCTTTCTTCCAGTCATTTCCACAGGCAATAAACAGCGCCTGGTTTGTTGCTATTAAAAGAGTCTATAGATGATGATGCTGAAAAGCATCACTGTTTAAGTACTCATGGCTTGACATTAACATGAAAAATATTTTCTTGAACATAAAGTGAATTTGGGTTTTCCAGTAGATTATAGTTTTGTTCAGAAGTGTTTTTGAGCTGGATATTTGTGATATGAGGGAGATTTTGTTTGGTTTTGTGTTTTTCATTTTAATTACTGGTCACTACCCCTCTGTTCTGCTTGATTTTTTAGACACATGAGAAGTCAGAAAAAACATGTCAGAGCTAGTTTTTATGTTTTCTTGGTGTTATTTTCTGCCTGTGTTAGTACCTGATGAAAGAGCCTGGTCTTAGTTAACGATCAGGCCTCATTATATATTTGTTCCCATAAATGACTGCTCCAAGGAGTGACCTTTCCTGAATAACATGGAATTTTGAACAACAATGCTGAGTAAAAACTGAAGCAACCCATGATCTGCTGAGGTGATATTGAAGACATATCTCTCATGCACAGCAGACCTATGCATTAATCCTATGTTTTGGGGTCTTTAATTGCTTTAAATATTTGCTTCTGGATCTGTGTTTCACACATCTTATTTACATGGTTTATTTTTCATTTTATGAACAAATCGATAACCAGACAGACTCTTTACCACACTGGATTAGTTTTATTTATTCTCTTTGAACTTGATTAAAAAGCTGTCAAACATAAGTCTACATTTTATCAGCAGAATACTTTTACAAAACAGGGTAGGAGATGTGTATAGCTGGAAACATACATTTCAAAATGAAACAATATTTGATATATTCTAGACAGTTACCCTTTTGTTTATCCATGACAACTGAAACTAACCATCAAATGCATAAATTGATTCAAGTCTAGCCAAGTAATCCTAAGGGCATATGAAAAGGCTTTTTTTTAAAGTTCTTTCTAGATGAATTTAATGTAGTTCACCAATAAAGCATCCTCAGGAGCACAATACAAATGCTAGAGAACATGAGATAGCTGGGGAAAGCGGGCAGATGTACAGTGTGATGAAGAATCAAAATGGATGTTACATTAAAATGAGCAGTCATGCAATGTCTTCATTTCATGTACTGCGTTCAAGTAAAAATGCCAAAGTTCCAATTCCATTTTTAATTTCTTTTAGGCACTGTTATGCAAATAGTGACATTCTCATTTTGTTTGTGGGTTTTTTTATTTTATTTTATTTGTTTAAAAGCATTAAATGCAAAATTTTTCCAGCTCTTGAGGTAGACAAATGATTATTCATCATGTCTTTAATTTTCAACGTATATCAAAGGGAAAGGTAAATTATACTCAGATTAGCTATGAATGATCTCATATCACTGCTTTAATTCATTGCTTTTAATGTACATACTTTAATCCGTTTTCCACAAACCTCCTCAATTATTATCTGTCTTTCTGTGCCATTGCATATGTTGGTAAACAGCATTTTCTATGGTCTAGGGCCATATGCTGTATGCTCAGCTTGCAGAAAAAGTGACACTTGGAGTGCTAGCATAATGAAACTCTCAAAGGGTTAATGCAGAATACATATAGGCAAATGTTGACAATATTTTTTATTCCAATGTTTGAAAATTAGACACAAAATCATCATTAAGTT
The DNA here is from genome assembly GCF_009819885.2 of Catharus ustulatus. NCBI lineage: Eukaryota > Metazoa > Chordata > Aves > Passeriformes > Turdidae > Catharus > Catharus ustulatus. Next base: position 36,015,172 of record NC_046227.1, on the reverse strand, counting down.
TGCACAAAATGAGGCATCTGTCACTTGAAAGAAAAAGAAATATTTCAGAAATATGTTTACAGAAATGTAAAAATATTAGACATCAAGACAGATGTGAACGTTTTCAATAACAGGCCCTGTCTGTCAGTCTTCCTCCGAGCCGAAGATCTTGCTGTACTCACTCAGCATAAGTTCAACTATCTGATTTTGGTACAGCATGTGGACTGCCATGTTCCCTGTCTCCTTTTCAGGTCTAAGGAGTGTTGGTCCAAACACAATTCCTAAGCTTTGTGTTGACATAAGATTCACGGATTCCTTGGCTGCTATCCTGTTGACAAAAGGAAAGAACTGGTTAAAAAAGAAGGGTGTCAGAGGAGTCACTGTTGCTCTTGAAGCACACAGAGGCACTTTTTAACTGTGTCTCCTGATAGGGGTGTTTGTTTGGTTAACTCATCAAAAAGAAGGAAAACAGGGAGGCAAGAGAAATTTCTGCCAGTGTGACAAACAAGGAAAGGAATGTTTTTGTAGTGCCAGGGAGAAGATTCCCTGCTTCCCTTAACATGGTCTCCAGCACTGAAGGAGTTGTGAAAACCTAAAAAAAGCCCCTTAATATAGAGCTCATATGAAACACATTCCTTCTGCTAATTTAAATCCAATAAAGTGAGTATGGTCTGAAATGGATTGTGAAATTTATGTTACTAAAGACTTTTGCATGCCTTATCCTGACACAAAGTTTCTTGAAAGACACAGAGACCACATACCTTAATGAGATGACTTAGAAAATAATGGTAAGGATTATAACCTTTGATATCTTTATTACCCACAAAATTACAAGAGAAGGACTATTATTATTAAAAGTTGATCTTGTGTCTGTATTAAGACTTAATATTCCTGTGGAAAGGGCATTAAGGATGGAGAAGTCTGTTCTAAGAACAGTACAGGTTTAATGGATGGAGTTTAGGTAGGAAGTTTGGCATAAATCTCTGCGGTGGTGAGTACAGACTAAGTAGAAATCCATTTCCCTCAACCCTCCAGAATATATTATGTATCCCAGGGTTGGAAAGACTAGTAAATGAAGATACATATTTTATAAATAAATTGCACAGCTCCACCAAGGAATGCAACTAAATGCAGCTTTATTATGTAAATGTTTGAATTTATGGATGCCTCCTTAACCTGCTAGTTTTAACTTGAGTATTCCAAGTGAATTGTTGAAGCCAAGTTCTGCTTTTCCCCATTCTCTGCCATTGTCACTCATTTACCTTTTTAAAATCCAGACAGCCATTTAAAAGCTATCACAGCTATCTCAGTTTTCCCATACCTGTTGCTAAACTTACAGCAAGCCACCCTACAAGGGAAAGAAACTTTATGAAACCTAATGGCTCCAGGCACATAAAAGAGTGTTTCTTTCATGTTTGTGGGTGGGTCACACAGCAAAAAGCATCTCTTGTGGATTTGTGCCAATCTCATCGTTTACCACATTCCTGGAGCATCAACACTCATGGTTTTTTTCCCATATATAAATAGGAAGAATTACTTTATTCTGCCTCATGCTAGTAACCGTGGTGTCCATTGCACAAAACACTCTCCATATGGCACTAATCAGATTGGCTTAACTATTAGTTTCTTAAAATATAGCATCTTCATTAATTTTTTAAAAAAATTAATTATCTTTCCACAGTGGAAATATTAATATATCATCTCTTCTCTTAGGAGTTCAGAAAGTCTCAAAAGTTAGTAGTTTTGTTGCCAAATGACTGCGTGGGCTCTGATGGATGTCACACATCTTTATCACAATTAAAAATGTTACAGAGGTGATGAGATTGTTTTGCTTAATGCCACTTATGCAGAGGCATGTACAGCAAGTCTCTCTCCAGGAGAGAGATTTGGTTTCTGTTGAGCTTGTTATGTGGTGAGAGCTGGAAACTTCATAAAGTATTTGGAGATGGCATCAGCAGGAGTAGAGATGCATGTTCACTGTGGGGGGAAATTCAGCAGCTTTGTCTTGGGTAACTTTGGAAATAATCAATTTAGCAGCATCAGCCATGGCTTTGAGACAAGAGGGTGTTGACAATGGACAGCATTGATGGAAATGGAGGAGAAACCCCTTGCAGGGAGAAGGAGGCAGTGGAGCATGGATGAGCAGAATCAGGGTGAAGAGATGTGGCACCAGAGCTCAGTTTACTGAAGGGATGGGGGGAACTGCCTTCCTTTGTCTGCAAAATGTGGAGCAAGATGTTGAGACCCCGTGTTCCCGATGGAAAATGGAAGATGCATGGCCAACCCCTCTGCTTTTGCTTGCCATCTTTATGAAGGAGAATAACTTCTCTGGTTTATCCTGGAGATTCCATCCTTCTCATGGCATCTTGGCAAAGTCCAGGGATGATAACATTTCCCAGCAAACAGGAGGTGGAGGTATGGCATGAGGCAATGGGGGCTGTGTGTGCTGGTGATGGAGAGGAACTGACCAGGGCTCATCAATATGTGACATGGCATTCAGAACATTTGTGTAAATTTGGGTTCCCTGAGCTTAATGCTAGAATAAGCAGTACTGACTGTATTGAGAAAGTATCTTGAAAATCCTTGATATATTCATGAAGTTTCACTTGTTTTCACAATAATAACAAAAAAAACCCCAAAAACATAAGCCAAGCAAACTTGGAAACATGGAAAGACTGAATATGTGGTAAAACATATCCACTGAAGAACTAGAAGGAAGGAATTCAATCCACCCTGAATAGAATAATTATAAGCTTTGGACTTCATGTCTTTCTGGATTACAAACACTTACCAAAGAAATTCTATAACTATATTTTTTATCATCTCTCAACAAAAGAAGAAGTCAAAGCAAATAAAAATAAAATGTGCACACTTAATGCTATTACTATAGCTACTAGGTGAAATTGAGTTGTTAAAAGGAAAAATATTGAAAAAATGGGCAAGAATTCTTTTTTTTGGCAAGAAAAAGAGCAGAAAGAGTGACACACTATTTTCAACATAAAGAGTGAAAGGAAATGCCAGAGGTACTTTTTGTCAAGCCCAAATGAAAGGAGCAATGATCCATCAATTTAAGGTTATTTTAGAAACAATCTATAATCCAGTGCCACAGATGTTGGAACCTTATCAAGAAATTGTTGGGTGCTATGCTGAACAAGATTATCTTTTTTCCTCCACAATAATCGAGTTTCAAGAATGTCTTCATTCCTTAAAATCACAAGGCAGGAGCAATGCAGAAAGCATAGTTCTCATTATAAATAGCAATGAAATTAATGATGAATTAAAACAGCAGAAGTGTCTGATAGGAGGGCTGTAGTGTCAATGGCAGATATATAAGGAAAAATACTTGGAATTTATGCTTTGGCTGTTGCCAAGGCAACTGCAAGCTGGAAAACGTGTGATGGAGAGCAGGGCAAGTCTACAGCTAAGAGGGTCATTGTATGGTGAGTTGGCTCTCTGGTTCCATTAAACCTACACTTTTCAAACTCTCTAAATAAAATCATTATTAATTTTGATGTTTGGAAAGCACACTGGATTATTGCTCCAAACACAGTAGGTGTTAGGAAATGTTCTTCATCCATTTTTACTTTGTAGTAACTGCTGAGGAGGAGAAAGGGTTTCTACAGTGACTCTGACTCCTCAACATCTTAATATTCCTACGGCACATAAAGAATTGGGGAATTCAGTGTACTTGGGGAGGAAAATCCCATTGGAAGGGAACTGTTTTACTGTAGGCTGCAGAGTGTTGGAGGGTAGACCCAGCTGCTTTGAGAACTGCTCACTTTTGCTTTCTTATCCTTTTGCAGCCAACAAGGATTTAATTTTGCTCAATGTCAGAGGCATTTCTACCCTGAGCAGAACTGGTTTGAGCTATGCGTGGTTTTTCACACTTCTAAATTATATTTAAGGGTCACTTTTCAACAGGACAATCCTGTTATTCTTCCATGAGCTGGTAATATAGACTGTGACTAAAGGACAACACATTACAAAATGTGGGGGTCAGAAGAGTAAGAAGGGGTCACTTGGTATGAGGTTATGGGCTAGAATGGCAGGTGTAGGACATGCTGTCCCCTGAGTTCAGTGAAGGACTGAGGGATAAAAAAGTAGGTTTTGATCTTATCACAACCTTGTCCTCTAGTCATGCACAATATTTGTGCTCACTAGGGAAGTCTCTACCACAAGACACAGAAACCAAAACCAACACAGACGCCAAGAGAGATTAACGATAAATCGGAATAAATTAAACTCCACCAAAGGAGTTAAAATTGCTGTATTTGTGTCATCTCTGCTCTTGTTATAGGAACTAACCTTATGGAATGAGGACCCAGCTCCTTTCTGAGTGGGGTATTCCCTGACAGCCCATTTGGGTGGGATTTCTACCTTTGCAGAACTGTGCTGGCAACCACTGTCATAGCCAGAGTTGCTCATCCTGACGGATGACAGGACTGATTTGAAATGTAAGTTCCTGTGAACTGCCTTAATAGGTCAAAGTGTGTGCCTCCCATTGATTCACTTTGCCAATAATTATCTTCAAATTAGCCAATATCTCTTTCCTATCTATTCTCAGGCATATGCAAATGTAATGTTGTAGCTTAAGGACTTGGCCCTGGTAAGGGCTCAGCTGCCTTCATCTTTCCCCAGCAATAATTCTGTTAACAGGCCTCTTCACTGCACTGGTACAGGCCAGTTTTTATGCAGCAGCTTTCTGACTTCTGGTATTGCAGAGCTCCCAATCAATTTGTTAAATTTGTCTGTTATGATCAACAGCTTCCAGCTCTACATTTTGTGCTCCTCTCCTTCCCAAATGCTGGTTCACAGGAGTTAAAAAATAACAGGTATTACATACTTTGCTTTAGTGACAAGGCATTTGGGAAGGAATCATCCAACCTTGAAATAAAATCTTTATTGAAAGCAATTCTACATCCATGCCAGTCAGATACATGGTATGATCAGAGGAGTTGTCCCAGGGGAAAGCTCAGTGCTGTAGACAGGGTTGATTACTTGGACCTCCTGTCAGTTCTTAACTCATTGACAGTGGCTGAGACATTCAGTACAACTTTGTTTTCTTTATTTGGAAGTAAAGTTAATATACTTACCTTAACTGTGCCAAATGTACTGGAAAATAACCTGATAATAAAACGTACTGTCCTAGGAAGTGATAATGTCTGTGTGTGTATAAGCACATTTTCACAGGGCTTTTGCAGCTGAGTTTTTCAGTGTTAGGAAGGAACCACAGCTACAACATGATGCACAGATAACCTAAACTATCAGGTTTTTTTCTCAACATATTTCCTTTTCATTTAAGGCCTGTTACACACTTTCCTGAGACACAGCATATCACAGCCACATCATTTTCTGTCCTCAATTAATTCTAGTTCAGCTGCAGTCGTTGTTTTTTGGGAAAAACTTGACTTTGGTACTAAAAAAACAAGTGAACTACAGCTTTGAGAGTCCTCTTAAAGTGCAAACAACAATAGGGGTCCTATAAGTGATAAAAATTTTGCAGAGATATCCATACCCAGCTGGATGCACCAGCTGAGGAGAGAAACCAAAATACACACATTGTGGGGAAGAGCCTGTGCTTTACTTAACTCCATCTTGGGAAACTTATGGAGGTAACTGTGGTAAGGGAGCCCCTGATGACACAAACTCTTTCTGTAAACTGTTCAATTCCTTGTACTGCTACATAGATGAATTTTGAATTTAGTATTAAGTTCATATTCCTGATATTTTATAAATGGAGACTAAGCCTCATTGTTATCTATGTCCTGGCTGTATGGGTGATTTGCTCAGGTGCATTACAGTGGCATTCACCAGCTGATGAGGCTAAACAGATGCAAACATCATCAGTGGAGACCTCAGCTTGTGAGATCTGTTCACTGTGATGGGAACAGGGAGATTGGTGTGTATGGAACTGAGACTTGAGGCTTCTGCTTATAGAGCAGCTCCAAAACACTACAAATTTCCAAATGTGCCATGTGGTTTCCTCTGCAACAAACAAGCACAATTCAGGGGTCACAGTACACTAATACAGTTTTAAGCCACTTACATCTAGCTGTGTGAAACATGAAGGTATTTTAAATCCCTGTTTGTTCCATAGGTAGAATTTGAAACAATAGCTAGGCTGGTAATAGAGAAACCAGGTCATGGCGTAGGATATGTTACAAGAGGGGTCAGAAATAGTTCAGACATACTTAAGAGCTTGCTTTTGCTGAAAATAGCCTCCATGGCTGCTGGCCTACAGAAACTCCATAGGCTTCCTGTGCTCTGCAGCTGTGGGTTCGTGTTACAGCTCTTTGGGAAAAATCCCTTCTCTTCAGTTGCTCTGGGATACAAGAACTGAGCACTTGATGCTGTCTTCCTCCACAGACTAGGCTTTAGCTGTGACCATTGGGTGGCTATATATAGTACCTGGACAGCTGACAGGGACCTGGTGGAGATTGGGCTTCCTCAGGGGATCCCCTGCATTTCTCACAGCACGAGCCCTTCCCTGGATGAACTGCCTTGGAGCCTGGCCCTAAGTGAGAATAATAACTAAACTAACTCCCAGCATTGCTTCACAGTTGGCTGAATAGACTGTGAAAAGCTGAAGAAAGGCATTTATTCTGGCTTAGCCTGGTTTAATAAGAGAACTGTTAAAAATAAAGTCTCCTCAGCGCTGGGTGAACTTTGCTTCCCATGCAAAGACCCTGCAGAAGAGCATGTGGGCTCTTGCCTTTGCACACACCTCACAGAATGCCTGTCTTGTGGAGAAAGACTTTATCTATGGTGCCTGAGCAAATAAAAACACATTTAGGTATCTAAAGATACTGCAGCCTCTACAGGGGCTTAATTCAGGAAAGTGCTTTGGAGAAGTTCTGCTTGTTCTTCTGCACAAGGGGAGATGCTCCTGCTCCACTGAGGAGCTGTGAGGGGGGTGACAGCTTATCTGCACCTCAGCCTTGGGATTTTTTGTTTTTCTGGACATCTTTTGAGTCACAGAAGCTCCAAAGGCAAGAGGGACACACTGTTGCATGGACAGCAAAGAACTTTTCACCACATCATGACTCCACCAAAGACCTTGGCATGGGCAAAGGATCAGGTCCCGTTCCCCCAAACCAAATTGTATCAAAGAGATGGATTCAATATCTTCCCACAAAATCTTCCCTCTTACAAAAATTCCAGGTCTCCCTTTTGGAAAGCTGCTCCAGCTGGGGTGACCTGCTAGGCTCTTCCATTTACTGACAGCCAGCGCTCTGTCCTCCCAGTGTGGCTGGGGTTTTAACTTTTTGTGTGTGAATGCAAACTGGTTCTGACTGGTGCTCTCAAGAGGACAGATCTGGGTAGTCCATACTGCTGTCTGCCTGCAGTTTGCTTGTTTGGGCACAGCCTTTTGGTAGGAGTCAGCTGAAGGCCATGAACATCCTCAAGGAGCATCCTGGACTCCTCGGTGCACTGCAGCTCTGTCATTTTGTCTTCTTTAGGAGCCCTGTAGCAGCAAATTTAGCTCAAAAAAGAGCAAATCCCTGCTCAAAAGCCACACAGGCACTGTGAGCATGAGCCTTTCTTTAGGGAGGGGATGGGAGAGAGCAAAACCCCTGATTCTGACGCCCTTCTTGGAGGTGTTTGGATAGTAGAGTGATCAAGGCAGTGTGAGGTTACACAGAATAATATGTGTTCAGACAGAAGTATACCACCTTAATGCCCAAAATGTATTTTTGGTTGGTGGTGTGACTTCTACTGTGCTTGATTATTTTTTAATTTATTTTTAATTCTACTTCTGATATATATATATATATATATATATATATATTTTTTTTTCTCTCCAGAACAACTAGCTTATTGTAAAGACCAACATGTCATAGGTCCTGGATTTGTATGCTTTTGTGGCTTGTGTGGTTCAGAAGGCAACAGATAGTTTTAAATAAATAAAGCTTTAACTTTTTAAATTGCTTAAATATTTTTGTTCAAGAATGCCCGAAGCTACATTCTTGTAACATTAAAAATAAAAAGCAGTTAGTAACAATCTTGCTTAAATCACGAATTGTAAATATAGAACCTTTATCATCAGCACAGCACATCCAAAAATGTCTTTGTAAAATAAATCAAATTATATGAGTTAATTGATTCCAGGCAACATCAGCAACTGCAGGTGGAAACTGAATAACAGGATGTTTATTAATGAGGGACTATTAATCAAAATTGACAATATCAATTTCTGTTTCTTTTATTTGAATTCTACCTGCAAAATCCATGAACATACTCACTGGATTTTAAAATAAAAATTTAAAAGTAAAGAAAATGCTGACACTTGGGATTTTAGCTTTAGATGTAGGGCTATTTGTTTAAACAGCGAAAGGATATCCTAAATCCAATTTGACAGGCAATGCCAAAGATGCCAGTGGTAATTAATTAGCACTTAATTTAGACCACAGAACAACAGGATATGGAATTGGTGCTCAGTGCCATTTCCCCTTAGGCTTCATCTCACGAGGGTCAGGAGTATGGCTGTTGCATTGAAGGTCAGTAAATAAATTGGGGGAACACATTGACACTGGACTTTTCATGATAGATATCCTTCACCCTTATTGCTGCCTCTGGCTGTGGCTGATGAGAAAAGGACTGCAATTGTTCTGTGGAGAATGTTGTGGTGCCCAGGCTGGAGTGGAGCAAGGTGGTGCCTGAGCTCATGAGCCCAGCAGTGACTGTGCTGGCAGAGAAATGCCCCAACTCTGAGCATGGGCTGGAAATAAACTCCTGACTGTAGCAGAGAAAGCTTGAGGAACTCTGACAGGCGAGAAAATTCACTTAAAAGCAGCCCTTAAGTTTGCTAGATTTGTGAGCTTAGCTTTAGATTAAGCATAATTAAAACCAAGGGAAGATTTTAAAGTGAGGTTAGAAACTAGGTCAGCAAGGGAAAAAACACGTTTCCTTATTATCCTCTTGTCTTTGTCTTAATGATATTTGGTGCTCCTCCATAGAGCTGAAGGCTCTTAATAAAGGTGGATTAATGTTATTAACAGCATTGTTTTCTGATGGGGACACTGAGGCTTTGATGTGCTTAATGATGGACAAACAGAAAGTACGTGGCAAAAAAGCAGAGCCACCAGTTCTGGATTGTCCCTCAGTGAGAGAAGCCACTCTGAGCAGCACACCCAAAGCAGAGGGGATGTGGAGAACACACAGGAGACCCTATGTCCCTTCTTCCCAGAGGCACAGCAACTGCATTCTTTAGTTCAGATTTAGTTCAGGTTTGAAAGGTAGAAAGATGATGAGACTCATTATAATTTAATCCTCCTCCTCCCAGTAAAATTAGTGCCTCTGTAGACACTTCTACACTCTCTCTTCCAGTAATCTCTACCTTTCAAAGGAGGGCCTCAGGTGGGAGGTGCCAGCCCTGCCACAGGTATTCAGTGATGCTGCAGCTTTCTGAAATCACTTCTCACAAGCTGTACCTTACTGTGCCTGTGTGTCCAGCTCCCCATGTCCCAGAGGGTGCTGAACAGTGGGAGCTGCAGTTTTACAGCAGGGTGGCTCTGGTTGCACATCCCAGCTGTACTCCACTAGCACAGTTTTTTCCCCTTGGTCCCTGAAGGGCTGTCTGCATTGCTACATCATGAAAACACTGAGGAAGACAGCAGTCTCTGCTCAGAAAATGTATTTTGGAAGCCCCAAGTTAAGAGTTATTTTAACTTTCACTGCATCATGCCCTTTGCAGCATCTCTCTCTGGGCAGCAAGTGAAATTTTGATTACACTGAAAGCCACTGACAAAAATCCCAGCAACTGGAAGCCACAATGGAGTCAGAATTTCACCTTATATGAGCTTAACTTTTCTCATTTTGGGGTGATATCTATTTTACTAAGTGGAATTACTGCTTTTGACTATGTTCAATCTATAACCTCTTGCAGCCTTCAATTACAGCCTTTTTGTGCTATAATCCAGTTGACAGCAAATAACTCAGCCCTGGATATGACAGGTTTACTTTCTGACTTAGAGCCCAGAAGGGGCAATTGAGTGGAATTTCAGCCTGGGATGTTGAGCTGTAGACATCCTGCTCAGAAATTCATCTTTGCTTGTGAGTCTAGAGCAGCCCATGGAAAACACAGTTTCACTAACACTACATTGGTTTTGTCCAGTTTCATGAATTAATTATTCAGTTTTGTGAGAAACCCAGTGATTTTTGGAATTGAAATCAAAGAATGTGGCAAAAAATTCCACGAAAGTCAGGGAACAAACTCTCACCAAAGTTTGTGTGAATTTTTATATCCTAGAATCACTGAATCATTTGGTTTGGAAAAGACCTTTAAAAATATCAAATAAAAGCATTGCAATTGCTTTATACATTGTTTTAAGTCAACGAAAAAAATTCAAATGTTGGCCTATTAACTGTCCCCAATGTAAAATCTCCATATTTTTCATCCTCCATTATCACCATCTTGTTGTTTAAAATTAAAGTATTTTTGCAGCGATCTACCTAACAGAGATGATTTTTTATGGTATCTGACCTCAACCAGGATTCCTCCTCTTCCAGGTTCAGTTCTGAGCTCTCCACAAGCTGGGATTGCAATATATATGCACTGCATTTGTATCAGATTTGAAAGATGCTTTAACATGCCTCCCAGCACCACGATTGTTTCAGCCCTGATACTGAGCACGAGTAGGATGAACACAGCTCTTAAATGCACTAGTGAGTATGTGCCACGAGTCTTTGATTTCTTTAAACTTATTTACATTTTCCTCGCCCTTGAGCAATGAATTTACTATGTCAGCATTGTCTTTTCTACTTACATTTTGTCTGTCTTGTCTGCTCACCTTAGCTTGATGTTTATTTTTTTGTGCACGTGTTTAGTCCGCTGCACTAAATGCAGGGGCTGCCTGGAGTGGAGGATTTTCCATATAGTGTGTCTTTCTAAGAAGCACCCTTTGTAGTATACTGCAAGTTCTGCAATATTTCCTAGCTTTAAACTAGCTTTGAATTTTCTCATTAGTTCCTTTTAAGTCAAATACCCATTCACACATGGGCTGGTCTCAGATGACTCTGGTCTAACTGCCTTAGATACTTTACAAAGTCTTTATTCCCTACACAGTCAGCCCTACCTCTCTCACTAGTTGTATTTCTTTCATCTTTGAAGCTTCAGGTGACCAGATTTGCCAATATCTGCTTCTGTCTGACCCTGATCAAAATCCACAGTTAAAAAAACTGGTGAGAAAACATACATGAGTCTCTTAGACCTCCTCACCCAAACCATGTTTGAAGGATTTAGGAACAAGAGGGACAATCTTGCTGTTGATATCAAGGCCCTGATACCAGTCAACAGTCTTTGGCTTCCAGGACACCTCTCTGTAGGTGCTGCCTCTCCAGTAGAAAATGTCTAGCCTGAAGTGAATGTTTGTAAATGGATTTACAAGCTCAGAAAGTGCCTCTTTACCAAGCACATATTGCAGTTTCAGGATGCAGAGCTGGATAAACATAATTTAATATGAGAAGCAATGTAAAGCTCTTACTATATAATTTGGAAAGGTTAAGCAACTCCTCACTATAGAGGCCAGGTGAGATCCAAAATGTGTTCGATAAGACTTGAGATTTTCCCTGTGGCAGAAATCTCAGGGTTGGCTCTGAGTCCAGAGCAGCTGCAGTGACTTGCATAGATGTTCTGAAGGAATGAAAACTCCTTATTCTGATGACACTTTTATGAGACCCTTATCCAGACATGGAAACAATCTGGGTTGTCTGAGGTGGTTAAAGCTGCCTGCTACTACTGCTGCCACAGCCCTGTGGAAATCCTCTCTGGACTGAGAGTTTGAGCAAGGCAGACTGATGTTCCCAGTAAACTTGACTTACTGGAAAGCTTCCATATGCTCTAGGGCTGTCCCATATGCCCTGTGCTGATTGTATGGTGGCTGCTGGTGGTGTTTGGTGAAGGCTGCACTTGGCAGTGGGGATGGCAATGATCTGGGAGGTGACAACAGCTTCCAGATGGATGAAGTGCTATCCTGAGGTGGTCTGGGGAGCCTGAGCCTAGTGCTGACACAGAGAACATGGTGCAAAAAAGTTTGTGCTTTTTCCATGAAGGTGATAGGAGAGCTACAGGAGGAGCTGTAAAAAGCACAGAAATTTTCTGGATTCCTTTTTCTTGGCTTATCTCCATGGAAAGGGGTCTTCTTCTGGAAGATCAAGGCAAAGCTCTGGAGAGGATGTGGCACTGGTATCTACTGTGAGGGCTGAGGTGGGAGTAGGATCCTCAGCTTAGAGGAGGTAACTGGTTGCATCTTGTGGACCAGAGGAGGAGGCAAATTGGCTGGAGAGAGCTGCTTCACAGATTTATGATTTTACATAGCACCATAATGCGTAATGTACGAAAAGATAAATATTTTCCATTCAGCAACATCTTGCTGTATTTTCATCTAACTCTATAATTTTAATTATAAAGTGAACATAACCTGTATCAAATTATGATTTTGTTAACATATTGAATGAGGACAAGAAAAATAAATACCAGATTTTATACTGTACAGGCACATGAAGGTATAGTAAAAAAAATCTGGTTTCCTTGACCACATTGTCATAATATGCACATATAACTGCTTATTGAATCCAGGCTGTGTAGACAACAGAAAGAACACTGGCTCCATACCATCACAATGCATGCCCACAACAAAGAGGAGGAAAGAACAGGCTCTTTCAGTGTGTGTTTCTAAGTATTACCAACATAAGGGCTAAAAACTACCTCTGTCTGAAGTGTATCTATACACCCATGCATAAGTTATTAACTGGGCTCTCTCAGCACAGTTGCTGAAAATATTAATATATTCAAATTATATTCTAGCTACTGCAAAAACAGTAGATCAGACAAATGTATTAAAATCTCTTCAGACAAAAGGAGTCATGTTATTTATAAAGTTCCTCCCCCCTCTCCTTACTGGAACACAAACCTTCATTGTATAGAGTACACGAGAATGCAAGATGATCCTTAGATGTCAAAATGTGGCTTAAAGTTTGAATGTAATCATAAAACAGTGACTCCAACGCTCCCCATAAACAAATTGTCACTGGCATTATGTAACTTGGACTATTCACTAAGTATAAAAGATGGGAAGAATAAAAGGTGGCTGCCAAACACTATGGGCCAAATCCAAAGGTCGTGCCAAATTGCGCCAGTGGGCTGGGAATTGCAAACCCAGCGTGGAATTCGGATTTACACTCCTCAGTCCCTGGGCTTTTAGAGTGAGATTAAGGCTATTTTTTATTCAGTTTGTCAGTAAGGCGGCAAAGCAGCAACCAGTGGCTTCTGCAGCCCCCCTGCTTGCTCTTAGTGGGAGATGGGAAAGTGGGATAAAAGTTTCCTAATTGCCACAGGACCCGTTTTTGTGCAGAGTGGGTTTCTGGGCTGCAAGCAGGCACAGTCAGCCACCAGCAGTGCAGCCTGGAAAGGGAGGCATCACTCAAATCTGGCAATCTTGAATTTTTCATGTCAGTTTTATGTAGGGTGCTGCCTCTCTGGGCTGAGACCCTGCCCTCTGCCTGGACTCCTCTGGAAAACTGATTAATGAGGGAAGACCATTCACCAAGGCAGAAGGTCTTGTTTGTGAACAACAACCAATCATTAGTTTATACTTTCCTTCAGCCCAAGCTTTAGGTGCAAAGTATATCTGAAAACAAATGCACTGCACAGATTTAAATTGCAGCTAATGGTTGTGTCAATGCCCCACCAAACTCAGAGTTGCCCACTCCCTCATTTCCCCTGCCCTCCCTTTAAAAAGTAAAATGACTTTTTTTTTTTCCCCAGCCTGAAATAATTGCTGAAGCAGAGATACTGGTTTAACTCATTATGAATTATTAGTGGAAAAGTGGGTCTCAGAAGTATGTTACATCTGAAATATTTTTCGTCACTTGAACATGTGCCGTCCAGAACTGGCCCTGTTCTACCAGGCACTGGGAACAAACACTTCGCATTCACAGATGCTCCTAATTTGGTGTGGTTTGGAGTGTAATTTAGATCAAACGTATCCATGTAAATGAGTCAGGGTTTCTTAATTAGGTGCCTCTAAAGAAAAAACTTGGACCACATCAGTAGGTGTGGGTGTGGTGCCCACAGTACTGGAATCTTTCTATAGATGAAGCTGAGTTTTGTTCAGGCATACTGTAGGTTTTTCTTTCCTTTTTTTTTTATTTTTTCTTTCTTTTTTTTTTTTTTTTTCTAAAGCACAATAATAAATCTGCAGATGGCATAGACATAAAGACGCTACTTCAGAGGAGCTGTCTAAAACACTGTCTCTTTGGCAAATGCCTTAAAGTAGGTCATTCTGCTGTGATTTAGGTTTATATTTCATTGCCAGCTTTTTGTTCCCATTACAAGTAGGGTGCATTCCAGTCCACAGATTTGCTCTTCCTTTTTTTTTTTTTTTTTTATTTCAGATTGGTTTTTATTTACAAAAAATTTGTGCATCTTCATAAGAAAATGGCCAATACCCTGTCAGAAGTAGTAATCATGCACTTGACCACAAAAAGAGATGTATGAAGGTGATAGCCTGTAAATATTGGAATGTAAAGTACCATTCTCTGGAAGGAAAAATTGTATTGATTCTCTTAACATGGTGATTGAAATGATTGTTGCATCTTTTGTAGTGTGTGAAAAAGGATTTGATCTAATGTAATTCCAGAACCCTCACAGAGCCAGGGCCCTAGATGTTCAGATATTTGCTTTTTATATATTTGCCACTGAAAATCATATATTTTATAGCTTATTAAAAAAAAACCCAAAAAACAAACAAAAAACTAAGGTCTGTTTTCCCATCAAAGTGCTGGGGGATTTGCATGCCAAACTCTCACTAGCCTTAATGAATTACCTGCATAAATTCCCTTTCAATCAATAGTAGAATAGATCCTATTGTGTTATATTAATTATTTTGCACAGAATGCTGACATTTTGGCCTTAAAGCCTTTTCTGTTTTGTTTTATTTTGCTTTGTTTTTTAAGTTCCAATGAATATCTGAGAAACTTCAACCAAGTTATTTATTTCACAACCTTAATTCTGAGAAAAATCACATATCTTAAGGCACAAAAATGAAAAGCATTGCAATTTACCCTTTGATGACCTGGTTGTGGACATTAGTGTGTTAGGGCCCAATCTCTCTAAATAAAAAAAGAAAAAAAGGGGGGAAAGAGCTATTGTAATGAATTGAGAATTCCTAATTTTGGCCAACGAAAAAGTATTTGAGCTGGAAAGAACACTAACCCCAAGCAATATTAAGAGGTTACAAAATCACATAAATTAACTCCGCCGGTGATATTTTGCTAAAGCTGATGCGAGTGCAAAGCAGAAGCAGGACTCTCACGTGGTCCTGATTAACTGAAGAGTCCTTAGCAGTAACCAGCCCTCCCTGGGATGTGCTGGCCAGATGCACACGTACACCCACAGCACATGGATGAGCCTTCAAAGGCTTGGGGGGCTCGGCTGGGGGATTGGGGAGCAAACAGGGAGTGGAAATGAGAAGTGTTGGCTGTGTCGTGGTGGGAAAGTGCCTCACACTCTCCATTCCTCACTTTCTTTATCTACACAACTAGGATAATAAAACTTACTGACCTGAAAAGGAAGTTAGGAGATTTAATTAATGTTTGAAAAGCTTTTTTGAGATCGTTTGATATTGGGTAATGTGGGATGAACAATAGGAGCTCTTGGAAACAGGGGCTCTATCTATCAGGATTTGTGTACTGCACTCAGCACAATGGTGCCATGCAGCCACAGAGTCAACTGTGTCATAAATATTTAAATTAAAACTATGTTAATTATTTTTATCATTCTGTTATTTGCTGATACAACAGTTCAGTACTTGGTAGCATTGAAGAATACTGAGTGCAATTATTTGCCTGACTGTTATGAAAATCAGGGTTTATATTTTTAAATACAGTTGTGGAAATAGGAAGTAGATGGAAGCAAGGGGTGAAAATGTGGCTTTAATTACTCATCATGCTTCTTGTTCAAAGCAATAAGTGGTAAGGTATTCTTAGGGGGAGAACTAAACTTTATAAACTCTCTTATTCCTTAAAGAGCAGGATTTGGCATGACTGCAAAACCCTTAGTAGTAGGTCACCCCAAACCCAAAAAGTACAAAATCAAAATGCACAAAGATGCCCTTGAGAGACTGGATTTTTTCTTTTTTCTTTTTTTTTTTTTTTGCCTGTAACCCCAAATTTACTTTTACTTCTGTCCTGTGTACACTTGCGGCTGGTTCACATTTTCTTGTGTCCACTTGCTTCCAAAGGATGAGTTTAATACACTGATGTGTGCTTAACAGAGAGGAAAAGGGTTTAATTCTTCCCCTTCCCCCAAAATGAGCCCCGGGAAGCTGTGGTAAATGGGATGAGTGCTGGCATTGCTCCAGCTCCTTTGTAAAACTCTTCCATAGCTGAAACTGAGAAAAGCACGTGCGCAAAACCACATCTCAATATATATCGCCCTTCTCAAGTTAAAACATTATTAAATCATTTCACATAAATCTAAAAATGCCATCATATATACCTGAGTCTTTTATGTAACTGGCCAGTCCACCTACTTACTCCTCTGGTGCAGAAGAATGTTTCTCCTCCTCACATTTCCAGTAGCTGCTCCCCAAAGTTTGTAGGAGCACAGTTAAACTTTTCTCCCTGCTGCTGTCCCATGGCTGAAAACCAAAAGCTGCTCATGAGTTGCCTGATTATAAAGAAAAGTCTGGACTCACTCAGAAAATAATTTCAGTCTTTCTTGTGCCTTCTTTTAAGGGCTTCTGCACCTTTCTCACTTAAGGGTTTTCTGCACCACCAAAAATTTGGGAATTTTTCCTGAGGGAAAACTTAAGTTCCCATTCCACATTTTGGGCTGTAGGTCCTTCACAGGTTCACTGAGGTTTCCCAATTTTTTTTTTTTGTACAGTCCTTCCGTTCTGGGGATTGTTTCTAGTTTTCAGTGGCTTTTGCCATTATTATTATTATTATTATTATTATTATTATTATTATTATTATTATTAATTTTTTCTTAATAGAAAACTTGCACGGTCCTTAGTGTAATCTGTTCTTTTCTGTGTGAGAAAAGAGTTCTCCTGAGCCTACTTATTACGTGAGCCTGTCTGAAAACTGCTGATATGACACGTAGTTTAGCAAGTGAAAATCACATATGTTTGCTACATCTTTCCTCCACCAGCTTTGGAAGAAAAAAAAAAAAAAGTTTGCAGACATCCTCTGCTTAGCATTACTATATGCTGTACTTTAACTTCATTTTCTGGTTTGCCCTCAGAATTCTGGGTACTGCTGCTGGATTTGTCATCACATTGTCATTGTGTCCTGGTGTGCAGGCTACTGTGGGCTGCTGGCTCTGCTTGTTTTCTTTTTTTCCTTAGTTTTCAATAGGTAGAAACAAGTCTTTTTAGTTGTATATAGTTTGGAAAAACCTTGGATTTTCAGAATGCTGCTGCCAAAGGTTGTGAGGTTTGAGGTGGGAGGACTGTTTCTCCCTGCCATTTGGCAAGGTTGGATATTTTTTTCCTGTTCATACACCTATGAACTTGGGGGAAGTTGTTTGGTTTTTTTTTGTCAAAACAGCAGCTGAAGATGAATACCTATGACTTTTGTTAGATAATATATTAATATTGGTGGGTTTGTCTTGTATATATAGTTCTATCCTTGATGAGGAGCATATTTCCAATGAAATCAATGTAAACAATTAGCAGTAAGAATGAAGGATTTGAGCAGAGGGGGAAGACAATCAGGAAGAAAATCATCATTCTCCCTCTGAAAGGGCAGAAAGCCTGGATGGCATCTGAAAATTACTTTCCACGCTATGTAGAGTATGGGAAAAATGGAGCAAAATAAATGGAGTTTCTTGGATTCAAAGGTGAATTAAAACAAATCAGCTCCTGCCTGGACAAGCCAGCCAGATAGGGCACATTAACAGATCCACGTGATAAACCAAGAGGCAACTGCAGAGCTCCCCAGACAACTTGCCTGAAGTGCCTGCCAAGGAGGCAGATGCTGCTGCTGGAAGAATATCTTCCACAGTTGGGCATCTGGGTTCCGCGCTTTCCACGTAAGGGAGAGGGATGGGAGCTGGCCCCTGCCTTCCCCTTTAATTATTGCAGCATCCCTTTTATAGTTTTGTAAATAACACGCATTATCCTGCCTTTGTGCAGGGAAATCAGGAGCAAGGAGAGGGGTTTTTGTCTCGCACATCCCCTTGCAGGGATGGGCAGAGCCAGAGCGGAGCTTGGCTGCCCTGCGCTCCAGCCTGGTCAGATGTGACACAGCTCGGGTCTGGGACTCGCAGAGCAGCCTTGTGGTGGCACGGAGCTCAACCTAATAAGCAGAGCAGGCTGAGATTCATTAATTTAACATTAATAAGCACAGCTTATGAGCTCAGGCACAGTGCTGTGTAAGGCAGGCACACAGCTTCTGGAGGAGAGCAGCGTCCGCCCTCGCCAGCTCCGAGCGCAGTGCTCAGCGCCCAGCCAGGGTGTTCCTCCTCCCTGCTGCATTTTGCACGAGGGAAAAAAGAGAAGTCTTGTGGTCACTTTGGAGAAGCTTCTATGCAAATAAAAAACCCCCTCCAGGTTTCTAGATTATGTTGCTGGTTTATGCTGGGGCTTTAAGTTGTTTAAATTTCTCGTGCCTCGGTTTCCCAATGGGTGTGTAGCAGCTTCCTCAAGGTGCTATGGTGAAAACAGGTCATTAAATACTACAGAGAGTGAAATTCTTCTGCCTAACTTGTATTACAATTCTGTGAGTAAATTATTGGGTACATATAGTGGTTTCTCAGATGGGGATTTGTTCTGCTCAGTTCATATTTGTGCAGAGAGTTAAGACAATATTTCTGCATCATTTGTTGTGTGCACCCAAGAAAAGGGACCAGAAAGGTACATCAGTTTTATCTGGTAGCTGTGATTATCTCACAGGCAGTAAAAGTCACATGTAAGTAAGGAAGAGGAAAGAGAAGGGACCTGTGGAACTGGTGTATGGGGCTGTAAAGAGCAAGTGAATATTCTCTAAACATGTTCAAGTAGAACAGGCTGTATTCTGTAGCCCTTTATTCAGGAAAATCTCTACTCAGGTTGGGTTTTTGTTGTTTCTTTCCTGTGTAAAGTCTATTGTTTGGTTTGCTCATCTTTGGGAAGAAGCATGAATAGCCTAATAGTAGTTGTGCTCAATTATTTCCAGCATGAGTCATAACAGAATGATTCCTTATGGAATTAGACTGACAAGAGCTATGTGATAGATCTGTTCAGCCCCATATTTTGTCTATTCTGCTTTCAAGTAGAAGAGATTTCATAGAAAGATGAACAGGGACGTCAGTGGGTTGTGGTTTTTCCTATCAAACACAAAAAATCTTGAAAGAACAGGTACTGCAGCCCCAAGCTTTGCTTTTAATCCACCTCCTGTGGGCTGCATGCACTGCACTGTGACTTCTTGCAGCTTCAGAGAGCTTGGTTTAAGAGAGATATATGGCACAGGTGTTAATCCCTGCTGCCAGGCCTTTCTCACAGACTCTCTCATCACCTGCTTTGTCTGGGTTTCTAAGGAGGACCCTTCTGAAGTGCATTTCTCATTGTTATTTCTGCTTGATCTGGGCCTGCTCCTGCAGACTGGGATGCTGCAGAATGGACTAGGATAAGGCAAAGGTTGGATTCTCGTGCTGAGTGCCAGTGAGACAGATGCTCTCATGTGCTGTATAGAAGTCACAGGCTCAAACAGCCCCATGGTCCAGGTCTGTATAGCCCTGTTCTGTCTGACAGGAAAGAAAGGAGTAGGAGAAGGGCAGGAGGAAGAGGGGAATGCCAAGGAAACAGCATAACTGTAATCCCTCATCTTCTCCCCATCAGAACCCCAGTCAAACCCTGGGCAAGAGCAACCATCTCAACCAAAAAATATAGAAAGTGCAGTAACATGCCTCAAATAAAGCCAGTCTAGTTATTTTTCTGACTAACCAGAAAGTGTTGAAACTCCTGTGACTTGCCCTGGGAAAGGCTTGTGATAAAGGGGGTGGTGCAAGTCCATGCTGAGGGACACTGACACTCCTCCTCTGAAGAGCGTCCTCAAAATTAATATAACTGTACATTTTGTAATCTCTGTAAACTATTTGTGCTTGCTAGACTGATTCAAACAAATGCACATTGGCTATATTTGCTTAATATTAGCATCACATCGTTACTGGAAATGTAACTACACTACTTCATTCTTATTTACGGAACCATGAGATCATTCAGACTGACCCCTGTCTTTAGCATCAACAAGTTCAAGAGAACACATATGTTTTATTTGTTTGGGGGATTTTTTGTGCTTTCAATATCTATTCTACTGTTGCTTCCATATCAACAGTGCAAAGCTTGTGGAATAGCCCTATCTTTTCCTGAGGATGTGTTTGAAGCTGAGAAGAAGATTGACCTTCTTCAGAGAGACTCAGACAATTGCTACCATAATGCTTAAACCCCCAAATGGCTCCACTGTCACATCTTCCTGCCTTTCATCACTCTGTGCCACTGTGTCACCTCAGTGTACCTCTACATTATGAACTACTGGCATTTTATTTCCTCTATTTTAGCAGTTTTATATTTCCTTTCATTTTCTTTTCTCCAAAAAAAACCACCAGTGTTGGTCCAGTTTTGCCAGTTATTCTACACATCCACTGCAGGAAACAATTGCTGTCCCAAATAGATTATGCTCTAAAAAGCCAAGGCAGACAAAGGAAGTATTATCATCATTTTGTAAACAAGGAACCAAGGCACAGGGAGATTAAATGATTTACCCAAGGTCACCCAGAACATCCGGTCAAAGCCAAGAACTGAACCCACGTCTCCTGAGTCTCAATCAAGTGATTTAACTATGAGATCAAAGACTTATTGTCTATACCTGATATCTCTCCCCTAAGACATGGCAACAAAACTTTTCCAGGTTAAGATCAATGCCACACAGAGTGCAGTAAATTTTGTATATGGCATATCTGTGCTGACAGCGTGTACCCACTCCTTGCACTCATGTTCTTCCCAGGAAATAATTTCCCTTATTATTCTTCCATTGCCAGTAATAAATTATCATCCTTCTCTAGATAACCTGCTGAAGGGGAGAATGTGTGCACACAGTACATCAAACGAGCACACAGAAAACTGTTTTTCTGCAAGGCCAAACTCAGTCATTTTATGGACTGCTTAAAATCCTTCCATGCTTAATGAAATGGGGACATTCCCACAACTATATGGACTTTATTTTGCCATTTCAGCTGGAAACTGAAAAGCAAGATAAAGGATCTACATCTCTTACATGCACATGCCAAGAAATGATCACTATAAAGGCATCATTCATTATAAGCTCAGAGTAGTCTTTGATTTGGAGCCTTTATCACTCCCTCACTGGGGTCAGTATATCATTCCTGGGATGAAATACTCCTCTGTGCCTCGATGGGGCCCAGATCCTGATGTCCCTTCAGTTTTAGGGGTAGATTGGCTGAAAAGTGACTGTAGAAAATAGCACGGGTGGTGCCAACAGCAGGGAGGAGCAGGGTCACAGGACCCTCCCTTCACACATCCCTACCCTGAGGCTTCCCTGGTTATTCTGCAGGTCAAACAGCTGCAGTGGGTGTCTGAGCGAGCCATGTGAGCTATGTACAGTTTTGGTGTTAGTGCCATGAAGCTCAAGAAGAAAACCTGAAGTGAACATGACACCCTGGGTTGATTTTTTGGGTCACCAGCTCTTGTGAACACAGCTCAGTGGACGTGGAAACCACAGGGGAATGAGGAGGGGCAACCTCACAGGGTTGTTTTCTGCCTCTCAGCAATATCAGGAGAGCAAAGAGGCGCTTCCAAATATCTCCTCAGCATTTCTTAGGTTCTCTGTGTTGTCACAAACTCCTTGTGAGGGACAAGAGCCCTCACTGTGTTGTCAAGAGTGAGGTTGTTTCTGACCTCAACATAGCACAAGAACAGTACAGGTCATTTAACAGCAGCGTTGAAAACATGACAATCCAAAAGGTTATTCCTGGAGAAATTCAATCAAACTGGGTGAATGCAATCTGGAACATGTTGCATTTGCCCAATTCAATGCACCTGTAACATGGTAATCCCAATGTTTTTGACCGCATTGAAGGAAACAGAATTGTCTTGCTTTCAACTCAAGTTAAAATTTACTTAGACATCCTTGTGCAGGAATATGATATACATAGATACATAAATTATGCTTAGTTTTGCCAAAGAATGCAATTATCTTTGGTATTTTGGATGACACTTTCAATAGGATTAGGACACCACCGATTCCTTTTTAAAAAATTATTTCAAAAATATCAGTGCCACGGTTCTACTTACTTCTGTAGATGTTCAAAAAGGATTTTCATTGTGTCATAGTTGGGTCTAGGGAGCTGTTTTACCAGGTTCCTTATGGCTTTGATGCGAGCGGCGTTGTCCTGGATTTCTAAGGGAAAAAAAAGAAAATAATAACTTGAGTGCCACAGTAGGACATTGATTTGCACAGTGTTGGTACCTTACAGGAAAAGTCATCATGAATACATGCTTAAAAACAGAATATTTCATACTTCCTTTCACCTTAACAGAGAAAAAAAAAAAAAACCTTGCAAAGATTAAAAATTCTCAGTTAATCTTAAGAAAGCATTTTCTGGTTCACAGAAAAATATATTTTTTTTTATTTTTAAACTTTTATTAGACTGGTAGACTGCCTTCCTTAGATAAAATACCTCCAAGAAGTAAGAGACACATTTTAAATGCAATTATCCTTTGGAATTGTCCAGTGGTGTAGCTTCTGTGATAGATGCACTTTGTAGCTAATCCTTGTTGTCCTTTTTTATTCATCGTAATTAAATCCAGTATATATTATGAATCTCTGTCTTTAACATCCCATCATATTTGGAGATATGAAATTTGCTATTGTTTTTAGTAGTTCATTCTTGTGAAAAAATATTTTGAAAAACTAATCCACTGTAGCTATTTTATACCTATAACATCCCACAACTGGAATTTCTGCAGGAAAAAACCCTGTTTTTCAAACTTAAAATTAGTAATAAAGAATGCAGCACTTAGGGCTTTAATCTCTCCTTTGGGGTGATAAGAACAATTCTACCATTTCTGTTAAGGTATACCTTCCTGTTCTACCATGATTCATAGTTATGTGGAAAAGGTTTGGCTGATATTTTCATCGATTTGTCTAAGATGTTGCAACTAAAGCAAAGTCATGTACAACTGTGCTTTCATTTAGGAACAGATTAGATAAGGTACCAGTAGGTCTGACGTAGGGAAAACATCTTGCATGTTACATGCCCTAGATAACCTGAGAACACTTTTCTGATCTTATCATCTATGATTTAATTATCACCTATCATTCTTCGTATATGTTCCTCTTTAATATTCATATTACCCTAGCACTCAGAGATCTCAATCAGGATTAAATCCCAGTTGCAGTAGGTGCTGCATAAGCATACGTGGTGATTAGTGACTTGATTTAAAGGTTTCACCAAAAAAAAAGTTTCAAGCTAAAATTTTCCTGCAATCAAGCTTAATTTAAAAATTAAAATTAGTAGGATAATATTCCTTCCTCAGCATGTGTTGCTAATTCCTGTTGAGATTACTACTTCATACCCACAGATATAGATACTTATATTGAAATTGTTTTTAATTTTAACAGTCATGTAGACATGGAAGACAAAGAGCTAAAGGTAGGCAGTGCATAGATATAAGTTTCCAGTAAAAAACAAACAAACAAACAAACTTTCTTATGGACTTATTTTTTAGGAAGTCAAGCAATTGACATTAGTGATAATAAAATTAAACACAAATGAAGAGCACACTTTCTGTGTGTTTCTCTCTTGTTTTGGTTTGACTTCCAGAAAACCTTAACTTCTGAGCAGCACATCCTCCCCGGCCTTGTACCATAGTCATCCCGTGATGTTTTCTGCCACAAACCATTACTACCGCTTAATTCTGCTCTGTGGGTGAACTGCGTGGAACCAGGTCTGAAGCTACAAATGCAAATGATATGAAATTTGCAGAAGTTAATTTGTTATAGGAAGGGGGTGAAAATTTTCTGAGTTTTTTATTTGTGCTACTTGGTGTGCATGAAAAAATGACAGAATCATTTGGTTTCAAAAAGTCCTCCGAGATCATCGAGTCCAACCTTTATGACAGCACTGCCAAGTCTACACCAAACCATGTCCTGAGTGCCACATCCACGTGCCTTTTAAATCCCTCCAGGGATGGAGACTCACCCACTGCTCTGGGTAGCCTGTTCCAATGGTTAGCAACCCCTTTAATGAAGGAATTTTTCCTAATCCTCAACCTAAACCTCTCCTGGCACTACCTAAGGCATTCCCTTTCAATTTGTGACTTTTTACCTGGGAGAAGAGACCAACCTCTACCCTGCCACAACCTCCTGTCAGCTTGTTGCAGAGAGGGACCAAGGTCCCTCCTGAGCCTCCTTTTCTCCAGGCTAAACACATCCAGCATCCTCACTGCTCCTCATTAGAGCCCCAGACCCTTCCCAGCTCCACTGTCCTTCTCTGGACATGCTGTGACATGACATGACATGACATGACACACTAGGATCTCACTAGTTTAGTTTAATTTGTATTTATACTGGGGCTGCTGTGCCTCTCCTGCAACTTCACAGATAAAGTTTCTCAAGCAGTTTAATTTTTAATTCTGTGGGGTTTTTTGTTGGTTTTTGTTGTTGTTGTTGTTTTGTTTGGGTATTTTTTGTTTGTTTGTTCGTTTGTTTTTGGGGTTTTCTTGGGTTTTTTTCTGTTTGTTTTGGGGGGGTTGGGGGTTTTTTTGTTTTTTGTTTTTTGGGGTATTTTGGCTTTTTTTTTGGTTTTTTTTCCCTGAGAATTCAATGGATGTGAGTGGAACTGAGGCACTGAGGCAGGGACAAGCTCAGTGGAAGGAAGGGCTCACTCTTTGTCTGCTGCAGAACATTCTCAAGGAAGTGTTGTACAGCAAAACTTTATCGTGTTCTCTTGACGGAAGTGTCCCTGCTCTGTGTTGATTAACACAGATACCAGATAGGGAACCACATCCCTGCACCCTCTGCTGCTCACAGAGCCTGCAATCCTTTGTGAGGTGCATTTGTAAAAGAGATAAAATACCCCTCCCCCCCAATATTAATTTATTAAAAAACCATATATTGAGAGAATGGCCAGGGTAGAAAGCTTTGTTTTATTTTACCAAAGTCATCAGTGTTGGAACATAGGGGATATTTTGGTAGGCAATAAAGCACAAAATCCATAGAATTTTTGTATAAAATTATGTTGTGCATCGGTCTATTTGTTAATTGTTAGTCTATTGTAAAAGAAGAAAAAACAGGCAACATGTGGTAACTTTAGTCAGCATTTCTGAACTGGGAATGATAAACACCTCTGCCTGGCTCTGGCATTTATCAGTACTGAGATATTATTACCACATAGAGTCACAGCATGGTTACTGTTATCATCAAAAAAAAAGAGCCAGCTAATCTTAATGGTTTGTAAAGCCGTTACCTGCACTGGTCTGACATTTATCATGATCATTTTACCACATGAGTCCTACATTGCAAAGGTATTTTATCTGGAAGGGACATCACTATGAATTATTATTTGCAGCTAGGTAGAAAATTGTATGTTGTAGATACCTTTTCTCATTATAAATCACAGTCACATTTCACCATTTCCCACACAAAGCTGCTGAGCCCAGGCTTTTTGCTGTAACACTTAGTCTTGCTCCCTTTTATAGTTCCATGAAAATATTGGGTATTTTTTCATTAAAATGGTTGATATAGGTGGGTTTTTTTAAAATGCTCTATACACGCTTGATTTTTCTCTAGTATAAAAGAATTTGTTTTTCCACTTGAGAAGCTGAAGAGGATAAACTGTTCATTTTTTTTATTAAAGCTTACTCTCGCTTCAGTTTTCGTGGCTGGGCTTGTCTTTACTCTTGACCTTGTTGATGGAATATTTAACAGATCAGATGCAAGATCTTATGTTTCATTTGCAATACCTATGTATTTGCTTTATTTCTGTAATGCCTTCAGTTTCACATTCTTACAAATTTTTCTCTTTCAGATCTCTCAGTAGAAAGATTTTTATTTTTATTTATTTTTTATTTTTAGATTTTTCTCTTTATCTTGCACAAGTGGAGGGAGGGAATCCTTAAACATGGGTTTTTACGAATAGGTGGGGACAAAGTTATTCCCCTTCCTTGTGCTGTATCATGAAACCCAGCAGTGCTGGGTGAAAAGGAAGGAAAACACTCTGAGCAGCTGTTAAATTCTCCAGCTAAGTCTAGAAAATTAAGCAGAGCAGTTGTGACAAAAAGAAACATTTTTTTTTTCTTTTTTCAATTACATTCTTTTAATTGTCAGAATTGGTGAAAATCTGAGGGGAAAGAACCATTTTGGAAAGTTAGACTCTCTTTTCCCCATGAAAATTTTGGAAGGGAACATCATCATAATCACATATATCAAATAAAGAATGAGAGGAGGGCTAATCCTCTTAGCATTTTAGGGGGAAATTTTGGGAGACGCAGGGGATAATTTCAGCAGATCAGGATACTCTGAAGTGAATCACAGATGGTTTTGCCGTGTAAAAGAATCATAGAAAATATATTTAGAATTTGGGTTACTGTCTTTAAAAATAGGGCTGGCTCCCTTTAGCAGAGCAAAACCGTGGGGATGCTCTCTTGTTTATATCTAAATGAAGAATGCATTGAAAAAAAAAAAAAGCCTCTTACTATTATATAAGCCCTTTTGTAAATGAGCTTGGGATAAACATTTGGGCACAGAAGAAAACATGACGTGTCTGTAACATTAACAGTGGCTGAGTAAAAATGAATGAAGAAAGTAACCTTTAGCACTCGTGTCCATAAAGAATACTTAAGCAAATCCCACAGAATCTTTCTTTTAATCATTAATTTTAAATGGACATAGATGTTTACAACAAGCCACTTTGTTTCAGAACAGGAAGTCCAGGGTTTATCTCCAATAACTCACGTTGGCTAGGAAGGGATGGATGTCTCTAACCTGACATGCATTCATTATTTTGTAAGGTACCGGGGTCTGACCCGTGACCCTCCTCAGACCTGCTGCATTATTCATGTCTGATTTACTTTGTATAGTTTTACTATAGCACCCATTTCCCTTTTTCCAGACATTTTGGTGGCTTGTGCATTTTTAATATTGAATGGCAGTTATGCTCCACATTAATGCCTAATTTTATCACAAGCCATGGTTTCTTTTTATGCTTTTGAGCCTCACGGCTGAACTGCTGAAAAAACCCCAGTGATTTATGATCCTGCATAAAAAATCAAACTATTGATCTGCCACCTTTTGTTGTTGTTGGCTTTTTAGGCATGGTTTTCCCTGATTGTCTTGCAGGCTCTTCTCACCTTGTTCTGTGTTTTTGGATAAGATTTCTGCTGTGGTTAAAACGTCACACACTGTTGCTACAGCAAAATCTGCCTGCCAAGAGTTTTTCCAACAATTCTCAACTGATTCGGCTGCCGAGAGAAAGACGGGTGTTGTCTGGGGCTTTCTTTCCTGGTTTTTTTTGTTTTGTTTTTTTGTGGTTTTTTGGGGGGTTGTTTATTTCATTCCTTTTATTTATTTATTTATGTTAAAAAAATCAGAACGGGGTGGTTTAGGTGGGTTTTTGAGTGCTAATGAAATTGTGAGACTTACGGCGCTGGCTACAGCCAGCCGGAGTGTGGGCAGACGCTCTGTGAGCTTCCCCACTGTGCTGCTGTGCAAGCATCCCCGCTGTTATGTTTGCTATAGTTTTAATGTCTGTGAAAAATTCCTGATGCAACTAAATTATGTTCTGCCCTCTTGTTTGTATAAATAAACACCCGACTTAGCCAATTCATCTCGCTCTTGCCCATTTTAGAAGCTTGCTCTGTCACACAATGCTTAACCCCAGTCCTTGGTGGATTTGGTGTTATCAGGGAATGAAAACTTGCTTAAAAGAGAGTGCTCTGTTAGCTTAATTTTTTATTCTTTTTTTCCAGACACATCAACTGCCCAAATTCTGCTTTTGTTTGGTAAATCTTCATATTCTGCAGGGCATGATGGCTAAGATACACAGGTTTCAATGTTTTAATACATAAATCACTAATTCCTACCACATTTAATGTCAGGATATTTTAATGTTACTGCATGCAACATAAACATCCCAATTTTAATCACTCGCAGTACACTGTGGCAATCCTCTATTACAGATCTATTGTAAAATATTTTCTTGTTTTTAAAAGAAAAAAAATCTATATGAAGTGTTGAAACTAACTAATATTAGCTATAAAGAAAATAAGCAATTTGTGATCTGAATTGATTTACTTTTTATTCATGCCTCAGAATTAGTTGTTGCAAAAGAAAATGAGAATTGTGTGAAACCACTCTATCTGGGAAATTGATAAATTTATCCTGTGTAATATAAAGTGGAATTTGCAATGAATATTCATACAACTTTTGTGATCCACTAGCAAGACCCAACACAATGAGTTTGCAACTCACTCCCATTTAACAAAAATATATGTGGAATTAATGGGAAGAAACAGCACTTAGAAAAGTTAAACTTTAATGCATCGAACTCCAGGTGCCAGAGTTTGAGGGAAATAACCAATAATAGTCATTTTTTACATATTTGATGGGACTGATTATGCAATGTGCAACTCTAAATGGCTTATAGCACATTGTAGCATGGTTCCATCCCATTGGCTACAGTAGGGTGCAGGCAGATGGATGACAGTGACAAGGAGAGAAGTGCTTTTGCTTAGCCGTGCGTTAAGATGCCATCCAGAAGCTCTGTGCACTGCAGACACTTCATTAGGATGCCAGGATAATGGTAAACTACCACTCAGAGTGACACCCCATTTCCTGCTTACTGAGCTCTCCAACCTCGGCAGATGTCAACAATCTCACAGTGCTACAGAGCAGACCTAACTTTCCAGGCACTTTGACTCCAATTTTTTTCCCTTAACAGTGCCATACATTACATGCAATATGTAACAGCAAGTACCAAACAGAAAACAAAATTTGCTGCCCTAATTATAACAAAGCAGCATCTGACTTAGGTACTGCATGCCCAGCGTACATACAACCAGTTAGGCAGCAGCGGAGAGGAATGAACCTTGTCAGTTAATTTTGGGGGTTAATTAGACTTAGGGCTTTGCTAAAGGATAGTCTGATCCAGACTGAAATGATTGTGTTTCACCTCTAAGTTCTACCATGCACAGGGAAAATGTGCTGAGCTCTTTTCCTGGTTTTTCATACACTGCGAGGGCCTCGTGCGGGGTTTTCTGAGCAGAAAGAGCAGACTTGAGCATCTGGACAGGGTGATATTTTCTCTGCAAATGCACAACTCGAGGCCGTAACGCACCTCCCCAACAGCAGTTAAAGCCAGCAGAGAGGCTGCGCTGCGATGCTTGACCTGCACTCCTTTCCAAACACAAATAGTTGCTCACACTTCCAAAAAAATGTTTTCAAAGGCAAAACCAGCACGCATCCCTTAAATCTCTAATTTAACTGAATTTCTTGAACCTATCGGTGTGTGATTATACATGTCTTTAAAATCAGGAATATT
>NC_046227.1:35835651-35980651 GCF_009819885.2 Catharus ustulatus | reverse complement strand
CTAACGGGAAAGGTCTCCCAAACTGGCGGTTTGACTGATACACTGAAAGGCAACCCACCGCATTTATCACCCTCTGCCTCGGCTCCAAGCTTGGGGAAGACGGCGACAGCAGTGCTCCTTCTGTCCACGCTACTGGCCAGGCAGGCGCGGATCAGCAGGCCACGCTGCGCAACCTGTTTCCCCGGCGGTACAGATTTGGAAGCGGCAGAGATAGCTCGCGAGGGGCAGCCGCTCCATTCGCACCTCTCAAAACAACAGGCAGGGCTGCCACGCTTTCAGCGCGAGGAGCCGCGCGGGCGAGAGGCAGCCCTGGCGCGGGTGTGAAGCGACGAGAGCCTTCGCCACATCCCGCCAGGATGGGGCCAAGGTGCTCCACTGCTCTGGGACAGGTGGCTCCTTGCCTCCAAACTGTTTTTCTGTGCCTTAAGGAGGGACTTTTAAGCATCATTTTTCATTTGAAACTAGGGGATTTCTTTCCCCCCCACCTTTTTTTTTTTTCCCTTTTCCTTTTTAGCTTTGTTTCTCCCCTTCAGAAATTTGATCTCGTGATGTGGCTATTAGTGCCAGGTCTCTCTCCCTGAAATGTCACTCATTGTCTTCCCCCCCCTTTTTTTTTTTTTTTTTTTTTTTTTTTGTGGGCTCCTAAGAGCATCCTTATGGCAGTTGTGGTGGGATTCAGACACTTAGGTGCTGGCAGCTCACCACGGTAGGGAGTTACCCTGATGTATCCACGTTATCCTCCAACTGTGCCAAGACGTGAGGAGCTTCTGGGACACTTTGTGCAGAGTCTCAGGTGCTCCAAGGCATATTAAATGGCACATTAGATGCATCAGAGTTTAACAAATAGATTTACCTGATGCAGCTGAGTGTTTGTTTACTTACTTGGAGATTGTATCTGCAGGTTTGCAGCCCACCCCACACCCTTTTGCTCTCAGGGGTGGGTGATGCTCTGTCCCTGGCATTATCTGTAGGGTAAGGGGCATGAGGAATTCGGGTGTTCACAGGCAATGTTGTCCCAGCACATCCTGACAATAATCTCTTGTTATGGAAATATTTTGATTTACAGCTGCAGATCTTTCAATCTATAAGGTACAGCTGCTCCCATGACTGGTGGCTCTTTGGATGGGAACCAGTGTCATGCTGGAGCACTCAGGTAAATCATCATTTTGTGTTCACTTCTGTCCCAG
Organism: Catharus ustulatus; assembly: GCF_009819885.2. Classification (NCBI taxonomy): domain Eukaryota; kingdom Metazoa; phylum Chordata; class Aves; order Passeriformes; family Turdidae; genus Catharus; species Catharus ustulatus. The sequence continues at coordinate 35,979,464 of NC_046227.1, read as the reverse complement.
TGATTTCAAAGGAAGATCCCCTCTGCAGAACTAAATGGTTCCCACCTTGTGTTAAGCCCTGATAAGGATTTTTTAGAAGCTTTGATCACTGTCTACCTGTTAACACACAGAATACTAAAGAGCCCTCCACGTTCACAGGGGGCAGTGCAGAATTATTTTTATTTTTTATTTGTGATACGTATACTATCTGCAATAATTTATGGACATTCTTGAATTTATAAATATCAAGGCTTCGCCAAATATTTTAACTATCCCTCCATGGCAAATTGTCTTTAAATGCTGGCAGTTTTTTTCTTTTTAACATTTACTTGTGGACCAGAAACACTTGCAGTCTATTGCCCCTGGCCTTCTGTGAGAATGTTAGTTAGCAATGCTCATAAAAACTCAATTCATCAATGTGAACATAATTTGCTATGAACAGAAAGCTCACAAAAGGGTGAATTTGTCAGATAGACAGGTGGCCTGAGATCTCTCCCTGATACTGAACGATATGAATAATAGATTCTGGTAAATGTATGCCAAGACTTGAGCTGTAAACACAGCTGCCTCCATTCCCTTCCAGAATAACAGCTTCGAGAACGAAAGCACAGGAACCACAGTTCCACCTGAGGACTAAGCCTGTGCATGCACACACACACACAAACACACACACACACTCACACACACACTCTCACACACACACACACAAAAATGCAATGTACTTGCAGGCTCACAAAGAAAACACCCCCAGAAAAAGGACAGAGGCCTTTCCAGCTCCTTTCACAGACCCTTGCTCTGAGCGGATTTTAACATGTGTGGAGAGCAGAAGGAGGGAATAATAGAAAACATTTAAAATATATTTTAAAATATCTGCAGTCACAGAAATAAATCTTTCTCTGATCCAAGGGCAGAAAAAAAAATCAAACCAAAACAAAAAAAAAAAAAAAACAAATGGAAAAACCAAACCCTCAGCTGGTTTTGTAGGTAAAAGATCCAGATGTAAGATGGGGAAAAAATCTTAATATTACAGTTCAATATGTATAAAATAAAATTATAGGGCTGTTTTGCTATGATAGTGCTTAAAAATTAGCTAACTGTAATGATCTTTGCTAGACATGCACAGCATTGGAGATTTTTTGTTGCAGGTTATTGGTATTTGTTTCTACTGTGTTCAGTTTTCACTGGGTTTTTTTAGGCTTAAATCATTAATTACTGCCCATGGGCTGGAAAAGAAAGATATTATATGTGTAAAAATGACCTTTCAGCTTTTGCAATGAACAGCTTTCTGCTGGATGTTTGCCCAACATAACTTCAGAGCAGGCTGAAGGCTGTTCCTGGCAATCCCAACAACCGATGGTACAAAAGGGCTGCTGTAATGTTTGGACATGGTGGGAAGGACCTAATCCCAGGTCAGGCCTCTCTGGCAGCATCACACAGGTGGGAGGAAAGGAACCTCAGGGCAGTGACTTTATGTTACTAAAAATCCCCAAACAAATCTTAAAATGGGCTCATTTGGGGACAGCCACACTCATTTTGAGAGCATCGGAATCAGTTGACTTTAAAGGGCAGAAATGGAATGTATTGCAGGAGAGAATGATTGGCTGAGATGCTTGTTTTGGGCTATCAAACTCTTAATTTTGCAGTTTTAGCTGAGGGCTCTCGCTCTAGCCTTTGCATGGGCAGGGTTTAATATATTTTCCCCTTATAGGTATAAAACAAAGGACTTTTCCCACACTAGCATGCCTTATTTTAGGGATCAGGCAGGCTCTTTATTTGATCCCTCTCTGGCAGTGTTATAGCCCAGGAAATGAACTGGGAATTGTATCATCTGAAGTTCATACATGTTTGTTAATATTTGTTATTTAGGGGGGATGCTTCTCTGTAATGAGTTGGCGAAGGTGAGAGACATGCAGGCAGAACCAGCACATCCTAAAGCTCCCAAAATGTGACCGCATATGAGATATTAAAGGCAAAATGGAAGTTCTGAACAAATGAAATCACTGTCAGAATAATAAAAGAGAAATGAGCTATGATCTAATCTGTTTTCTAGCAGTGTCACAGAGGAGCTATAATAAAAGCTATTTGCAAAGTTCAGAATCATTTCCCGTGCAAAGCCATTCACACACTCTGCGACTCTGGACAAATGGAGGGGGTCTTGGCTCTGCCAAAAAAAATGGTGTGCAGATAGTTCACTATTAGTTTTAACTTTGTGCACCTAAATTGTTCAGTTGGCTGCAATTTAAGCTCCCTCTTTCTCTGAGATGGCACACGAATTTGTGCACCTGGATTTCTCCCTCTATTTTTGGTGCCTCATCTTCACACCTCTCCAATTACAAGCTGCAAGTGTAAAGGACAAACAGAAAAAGGAAAAAGCCATAGCACTGGATGCTTATCTAACCTGGTTTTGCACCATGCATGCTTTAAATGGGAGCAGAAGATGTGCTGTGTCCTCATTGGAAATGCTCACTCTTCTCCTTGGAGTGAAATCCCACTTCCCATGTGCCTCTGTGCAAGCAGTGTGAGGAGGAGACAGACAAAAGGGGTGAAAGGAAGGATGAAGTGAGCCCATAAATGCCTGTTTTTTTCTCCCCAGATCTTCACAATGAAATGATAAAACATTGATGGTGGTGCACCCAGAGTTTTTCACACTGCTAATGAAGGTCCTGCTCTGTATGGTCCTCACTTTAAAGCAAATAAAAGAATTAGTGACAGTTTCACCATGTTACTTGTTTGCATTTTAAAGGGGCATAGGTTGGACAGCTGGAAATGGGACTGAGCTAAAGGGAAGAGAACATGGAGTAGATCTGAGCTGATCTTGGTCTAGGCTGTGGAAAAAGTTACGAACAGGTGGAAAAGGAGCATCCTTCACTGATTTCTGCAGAATTGGAGTAACAGCAGCCAATCTCTGTGAAGAAGTTTCTCATTTCAATTCAGTGCATTTTGTTACAGGTAGATTAAAGCATGGTAGAGGGAGAAGAAGAAAGAGAAACCACTATTTCTCTAATATGACAGCCACCAATTTAAACAGAATGCAGTGGAGGTTTAAGAGCAGCATTGACCTCTTGTGTATCTGCAAAAAGTTCCTGATGATCAAAGTGATGGTGACCCAGAGATCTGCTCACATGGAAAGAAATGAATGAATGAACATCAATGGGAAGGGCAGCAATAGCAGCAGAATGTGGGACCTCTCTGGCTCCCTGGCAGTGTGGCTGGGAGGTTTCTGAACGTTTTGCAGTGTGTGTTTATATGTTATCTCTGGGGCAGGATGGTGTCTGCAGCAAATGAGGTTTGATATGGTCATTAATTGTGAAAACCTGGTGATGAACATTCATGAATCTCCTGGACTTCATGGGGTGTGCACTGTCCTCTCCTAGTGGGATCCTTTCAGTAGAAACCTGCTTTTGTTGCTTAGCAAAAGCAAAAAATCCACCAAGGATTCATGTACACAACCATCAAGCAAGTCTCAAAACCCAAATCTGTTATTTGCACCCAAATATCTTGGTTGTCTTTGCTCAAGTCTCTCTCTGATCCTCCCAATTCCCCTTGCACCCATCTTCTTTGTCTCCCTTTCTCTTTGCTTGTCTTTATCTTTCCCTTAAATAAACCTTATGAACCAAAGAAAAAAAAAAAAAGAGCAAAAAAACCCTCAAAAAACAAAAACAAAAAAGAAAAAGTAATTCACGGAGTGAAAAGCTTATTAAGTAGCAATGAATATTTTACCTGGCATATACATAAGGCAAATAATCTTAATTTTTTTGTGTTTTATGGGACGTGGGAATTACTGTAGATGATGGTAAAATAATTCTCCTGCTGGCTGCAAAAGCACCACCAAGCAGTCAGTGTGAGTCACCAGCAAGAGCCACAGAAGTCAAATAAACATATGATGCATTGCTTCTATGTGGGAAAGCCTCATGTGTGGAGAAGACAAACACTGAGGTCTCTGGTGGAAGACAGCATTGCTGCATCAATGGAGATGACTGAGCCACTGAAAAGTAGACCTGACCCAGGAATTAAACTTCCCAGGGTAATTTTGGAGATTTCTGATGTGTTGAAGGTGAAAAATAAATGGGAATGTTAAAAATAGGATGTGTAATCCACCCCTGCCCACCCTATTATAATGGTGGTATTATTTGGTTATGCATCAAAAAATCATAATATAATCTATATTACACAGTACACAAGGAATTACATATACAATTATATATTATACATATATATATATATAATCAAAATACAGGTAACTTCCATGGTATTTTTTCAACGGTTCCAGTTTCTAGGTGACTTCTGATAGAGCTCAAGATCAGTATGTTGGAAAATATATGAGATTACCCATGCAAATAAACAGGCCTAATCTGCAAATAGAAAATTTATTGGTGCAGTTCAGCTTTGATATTATTGAAATTGAAATTACAGAAACTGAGATTGAGAAGTCACAATAAAGGTACATGGCTGTGCAAGTCAGAGATGACCTCAAAGCCACAGGTGGATCCCCACATTGAGAGGAGACTTTTGGTAGCTTAAAGTTGTCACACTGATCCTTCTGAATTTATGACTTGGAGCCAGCTCAGTGGACCTCAGCTTTTTGTCCATAAATCCACAAGATGGATGTGCCACAACACCCACAAAGATGCATTATAATGTTAATAAAAGCCATTAAAAAAATAAACAGGTGAATACACACCCATATTTTTAATTGGGAACAGGAAATCCTAAGAAATTCAAAATTGCACAGTGCACTGGGCATCTATTGCAAAATAATGCACACATTCAAAATCTGGTGTGGTGAATGAATTAAAGAGGAAAAGAAGGCCAGCCTCCCTCCCAAGGATATATAACCAACCTGCTGGAAAACACACTTTGATTGCATCTGGAGCAGAGGCACCAGGGGAGCTCTGGACAGGCTGCAGCTCCTCCTAACACGCCATGGAGGGCTCAGTGCAGCCTTGAGCCCCTGGAAAAAGCTTTCCTGCACTGTCCCTGCAGGTAAAGTCTTCAAGGGGACATCTCCTTTACCTCCCAATGCAGGACAGCTCATCACAGGCACCCAGCTTGGGTGAGGGAGTCTGTGGTCACAAAAAAAGAGCTGCCTCTCCCAGGATATTTGGAGGTTTGAGATCACCTTACCCTTGCCTGAAAGTCTTTGATTTTTTTTTTTTTAATTTAAATGGAGAATTTATGGGTGTTATGTATACACATTCACAGGCACACACATATGACAGCTGACCAGACTGAAAGAGTACAAAAGGAAACTTTTTTCTCCACTAAACATGCAGCTTAATTCCTCACATAAATACAAAAATAAAATAAAATAAAATAAAATAAAATAATGCCACTCCTCCCTTCCCCACCAGTAACCAGCAGTTTGGCGTTTTGGAAGAAAACTTCTCAAGTACCCCAAGCTGCTTTCTATGTTCAGTGGAGAAGCCTGAGTGCACCACTAAGCCTCTAACTCCACTTGAACTCTTGCACTAAACATAGAGATGGCCCTTTCTTCTCTAAAACATTCTGGGCTACAAGCTGGATGTGTCAGCAATATAGCAGATGGGGAAAATGTATACAAGTATATTAATTTTGTGGCCCAGATTTATGCAGAACACATATTTCCACAGATTTTGTATAGGATTTAAAATCTTGCTTTAACCCTTACTAGATAAATGTGAAGCTTGGAAAGATCAAAAGTGTTTGTAGACTGGGGCAATGGGACAGAGAGCTGCTGCTCTCACTGCTTGCTTTGGTACCTGATTTACAAAAATGTCCATGTGCCTCCGTTTACTTGCTCTGAAATATTTATATTAATTCTAGCAGTCTCACAATGACTTTGCAAAGTTTAATTAGATCATAATTAATTAGCTTCTTAAAGCTTCCTAGTTGAAAGCACAGCTGGGTGAGCCAAGCTAAAAAAAGAAATAATTTTTTGGCTTTTAATTTTTTTGCTCTTTTCCAGGTAGATCTACTGATGTGCCTGCATGTTCACAAATATTCAGGTGAGCCTTTTTATTCCCTCGAAATCTCCCCAAAACAGAAGGGCTGTGCACAGCAGGGTGGAGAAGTATTTCTGAGAACATTCATACCAGATGTGTGCTCATGACCCATTCTGAAAAAAACTCTTTTCATTGTCTGCACAATGATTTGTCAACGAGTTATAACTGCTCATGAATTATTTGCTAAAGGAAAAAATAAATTTCCTGATGGCTTTACAGGATGGTCTATACACACTTTTTCAAGTGCTTTAATTATACTTTAGAAGTGAATGCAGCCACGTTGGTGTAAAGTTTTGATGCATATCTGTGCCTAGGATGGGGTGAATCAATTAATTTTTACTGTGGTTTATGGAGAAACACTAATGAGGGCAGCAATTTTTTTTTCCTGAGGTTTACTGGGTAAAGAGACTTGTAAGTATGACTGTAATGCTATTATAAAGTAAATACTTGTAACTCTGAGTATTGTATGTAAATACCAAGTACTACAAAGCTTCTTGAAGCGCTCTACAACCTCAGGCATCTTCTGTGTAAAAAACAGAAGCAACTTTCAGATTAGCACCTGGTTTATCTTTATTTCTTCTACTGAAAATTGTTCCTGCTCATTACAGAGGGGTAGGAACAAGATCTTTAATGTTATTTTCAAATCAAATAATTCTGTGATTCTATGGTTCCATGACTTTTGAATTTTACCCAGAAAAAAATCATTTTGAGTCATGTTGTGCACAGGTAACATGCACATGCACAAATATTTTTTCTGTTTATTTTGTGTTAAAATTTTTCTGTATGTCATTATATACATGCCTACTCTATGTACCTTTCTGTTAAAACCCACATAGTCAGAGAAAGATAAGGACTGTAAATTATCTTTTACATTTAACTCATCCCCAGAACATTGTGGGGACTTAATGACTGATACACAGTGGAAGTGACAGACAGGAAAACCCTGCCAACCCTCAGGTCCAGAAGATAAGTTAAAATATTTTCAAAGAATTCGTCATGCCTAGAATCACAGAAGTGGCTCAGTTCATTAGGTAAATAATTCCCAGTGAATTTTTAAAACAAGGAGACCAGGCTAAGCCATACATTACAATATTTCTACAGTAAATGTGACAGGCTTAAGCAAAAAATATTTGTATTGATTGAAAAGCTGCATTTCTGTAGTACCTTATTCAATAACTCAGGAGAACATACAGCGTGCTATCTGCAGGATAGCTTTTTTTTCCCCTCCAGATGTCTCTTTTTCCTTCCAGAAGTTGCAGAGCATTGGACAAGCAGTAACAGATGATGAACACATGCATAACTACAAATGGGCAAGCTGATTGTTTTCAGAATTGGTATAAACATTTGCTCTTGGATTGAGATTTAGCCCATAGCAAATCTTTACATTCTCGTTATAAACCTCTGACAAAAAGAGCTTCTAATGAAAATGCTGACAGTGTGAAAACGTGGTTATGGTCAGGAAAACAAATGGATAAAAAGTGGCATTTTGTAGTTCCATATGTATACTTCATCAGGGAAGTCTTTGCTAAGTTTACACTTCAAAGCTAAAGCTTGATGATAACTGCTTCTCCTACCCTTTCTATTTAAGGCCCCCAAACCTACTTCTATTACTGCTATCTCCTGCACTAAAATTGGAAAAATAAAACCACCAGGGGCTGGGATATGAACTTTTCTGAGAGCTCAGTGAGAGAGCCAGCAGCTGGATTTTTAGCATCTCTTTTATTTTTGATTGTATAGATAATAGTAGAGCCTAATCAGGACACAGAGTCGCTGTGGTAGGGTGTTACAGACTGAAAAAAAGGGGAGAAAAGCAGACATGGGGGCTATGGGAACTTGGGTTATTTGGCTAAAACAGCCCCAGACACACCATGCCCTGTTTACACACACGTGTGGCTGTTCCACAGCACGAGAGGAGAGGGAGATGCTTATAAAATCCATTTTATCCTTGTTCATCACAGCATATTAGTTGGTGATAATAGCATTAAAATAGTATTAAAATGTGGCTTTACAAGCACAGAGCATTTGAATGTTTTTTGGGAAATAAATGCTGTCTGACAGAGCACCAAAGTCTTTCTTCAGCACCACCAGCACTTCCAAGGCTTGCTAGCAACTATGGAATAAGAGAAAAATATAAGACAAGATAGAAAATATAAGAGAATATAAGAAATATAAGACATAAATTGAAAAAGAAAGAAAATATTAGAACCCCTAACCAAAGCTTTTAAGAACCAGGCATGTCAAACAAAGTTGGGGCTGATAACCAGGAGGAATTTGGGCACATTGGTGCAACAGGGAATCTCTGGAGCCAGCAAGAGTTCTATGGGTGATCAAATCATGTTGCAAAGGGACAGAGGAAATGTTCAGCATGAAGAAGGGATGCCTTTCATGGAATCCTACATTGGTTTGGGTTGGAAGAGCCCTTAGAGATCATCAGATTCCAACCCCCTGCCATGAGCAGGGGCATAAAATAATTTTGCATAAAGCAAATTGATTCACAGTTGAGTTTCAGGAAGAACTCCTGACAGCAGGATTGCCTGTGGAACTGGAAAATCCTCCCACTGCCACAGACAGTAAACAAATGCTCTGCTCAGAGAGACTTCACTGGCTTGTGGGATAATGAACATGGAATTATATCATTGCAACAATATACACCCGCTGAATTTGACTCCACTTGAAGAGATGAGAGCTCTTAAGTTGCTACGTTGAAAACAATTTAATTGAACCTTGCTAATTAGAATATAACAAGTAGTTAAAATTATGCAATGTTTTAAAAATGTTTTAATTAATTTGAAATTCTGATGGCAAATTAGTAAATGTACGTCAGTGTCTTCCCCTGCTTGACTCAATAAATCACAGGAAAAAAAAGAGGATATATTTTTCTCAATAGGGACACTGAGAAAACATACACAAGTAGAAAATAATAATGTAGAGTAAGGAATAATTAATTAATTCAAGCTTCAAGATAAGATCACTGTGTCCTGCTGACCCTACATGTTAATCAGTTGATTGATTAATTGCTACAATCATAATAATTATAGGGTCTAAATCTAAATACATTTAATGATAGTTTACACTTAGAATAAAAATGTCTTTTATGTCTGCTTATCTTCATCATTTCTTGAAGCCTAGTCATATTTTTTGTTTCCCATAAATAAACCTGAAACACTTTTAGATGTTATCTTTGTGATGAGGTAGGTTTAGACTTCATTCGTCTGATCAGCAATATTTTTTTGTGTGGCCTCCACCTCCTGTCTAATGAAAAATATGTTCCTGGGTGAGAAACAATTGATTGTGTGCAGTAACCAATACAACTTCATCAAAAGCTCATCCTTAATTGAAAGACAAGGGGACATAGCAATGAGGCCATTGTATAATTATAGGCTTTAACCAGAAGTGCTTTACATATTGAAAGATTCTCCTGCTACACAAACTCAGTCTGAGGTGAAACAGTGAAGCAGATCAGCAGGAAAGAAAAATATTTTTGAAAAAGAATGCAAAGAAGATCAAGAATTCTGTTGATTTCTCATTTATAGAAAATAAAAAGCATCTTGACATCTACATCATCCTCAAATTTGTGCTTTCTCATTCAGCTTAATCATGCTTTATGACTGCACTCAAGGAACAGTGGAGGTCCTTGTACCTCAGCATAGCTAAAATCCATTTTTTAACCTAAAAGTACATGTGAAAAAGACAAAAGAGCCACTCAGTTAAATCTGAATGCACTGTTAGGGAGTAGATCTGAAGTTACTAAGGCCTCAGTTAGCAATGAGTTGTTTCAGTAGGAGTGTCAGGTAGAAGTCGTAGTTGTTTGTACTCTGCATATTCCATGGATAAAATCTCCTATTTCTATCATTGCCATCCTGATTAACAAGTCTTGCCATCAAAAAACGTCAGGAAACCATAAATGATTGTGAGTTTTAAATTTTTTTAAAAGAAAACTATTCTGTCAAAACACAGACCTTGACACCAGATTTCATGACCATTTTCAATTGAGCAGTTCTAGAAATTTTGGATTCTTCATTCGTAGAGTTGGGATCCATACACTGCTCTGCAACTCTCATTTTGCAGAGATATTTGTTAAATAAATAATGCTAGGTTAGGAATGATAGTATAAATATTTTAAGGAGCCACTAAAGCATTAGAAAAAAACCCCAACAAAACAAAGCAGGCAAATTCCAAGTGAATGAACTTTTACTGTCTTCAAAGGGTTACCTGACCTTCTTCTTTTGCAGCTTGCTTGTCTCAAAGTTACAGCAAAGGAGGAGATAACAGTGAAACTGTACTATAAAAATAAATTACTATCATGAATATTAAGCAACAAGGATATAATAAACATGACTGCTTACATGATTCTGATTTATTGATACTGATTTGCTGTAAATTATCACACAAAATACTCATTTTAGTTGTTCAGGAGCATGTGCAAAATAAAGCTTAGTGGACACTTCCCAAAGACCTTGACATCTGTCCCTGGATTCATACTGGGGAATCTTGATGCCTCTTTTTCTGGTAGGGATGCAGCAGTATATTTACTTTCCCTTTCCATGGATTTATTTAGTTTTAATTTTTGGCTGCCTGGCTTCCTTAAACTCTGTCTTTTAACCATGCACAGTTTTTTAAAACTACTATCATGGAGGTTCAGCTCTGACACAGTGGAACAAATCCAGCTGCAAAATCTCCTAAAGGCTGTTCATGCTTGTTCTGTTAAATAGTGCTCACTTTTGAGTCAAGAGGTTTCATTACTATATTTATGAACCTCTTGGCACCAGGAGCTGGGATTTCCCAGTGCTAAGCATTAATGCATTTTGCATCACTCTTTAGCACTGGGAACTCTGGATCACAGGTGCTGAGGGGTTAAAGATATTAAAAAAAAAGGTGCAGATCCTTATTTCCAGATAGAAATCTTTAATGCATGTGAGTGTGGGGGTGGTCTGAGTGACTCAGAGAGCACAGGTAGCAAGCAGGATGCCACAGCCACCTACTACCAGAAACTGCAGGTCTTAAGAGATCTCAACATTAACATGGCTATATTCTGCATCAGATATTTGTTATCCAAATTGATGGAAAGTATCCTATCTGAAAATAGGATTATTCTTCTTTAAATTTAAACCCTGCTTTGTGCTTATGTGGCTTATATCACTTCATGACATGGTGTGTTATGTCAAACCTAAGATTATTTTTGGAGATTTCTGAGACAGAATCTTCTTCATTTTGCCTGTCATCAGCCTAAAGAATGTGCCAAAAGACCCCTTTTTATTTTTTTGAGGCAATGATTCACAAATACTAACTGAACTAAAGGACAGCTACTGCTTCAAAGCTAAAACACAGAACCTGGATCAAATTCTCACATCTAAAGTGGTTACTCTCATCATGGTTTATTATTTCTTTGTGGAGGATTTCTCTCTCCACAGTGGGCAAATTTTTTGTAAAAAAAAAAAATTATACACTTAAGCTTTTAGCAGAAATGTGGCCTCATCAGGTGCCCTGATCTGTGGCATAAAGAAAACCAAGCAGCAACCTCAGCTGCAGGGAGTGTAGGTTAGTCCTGGCTGCTTGTGAACATCCAGATGCAAATGGAACACGAGCCAGGGAAAGGCTCTTCTAGAAGTGGCACTTGATAGCCCAGAGCTGGAGCTGCAGAAGTGTGCATAAACCTGCCTGCCAGGCTTCCTGCTTCCCCTAGTTTGGTGTTGTTTGAAAGGGAAAGGCAAATAGGAAAAAAAAAAAAAATGAAAAAAAGAAAAAAAAAGGAAAAAAAAAGGAAACTTGAAATGAAAAGGAAAAACAGGAGAAGGAGAGGGAAAAAACGAAAAGAGAAAGGAAGTGGAAAAGGAAAAAAGAGAAAAGGAGGAGGAGAAGGGAAGGGAAGGGAAGGGAAGGGAAGGGAAGGGAAGGGAAGGGAAGGGAAGGGAAGGGAAGGGAAGGGAAGGGAAGGGAAGGGAAGGGAAGGGAAGGGAAGGGAAGGGAAGGGAAGGAAGAAATGGAAAAGAGAAGGAGAGAAGGAAAAATGGAAAGACAGGAGACAGAGATGTAAAAAAAAAAAAAAGAAAGAAAAAACTCAGAAGAATGGAAAAGAAAAAGGACTAGAAAGAGAGAAAGAAGAAAATGGAAAAAAGAAGAAAAAGAAGAAAAAAAAAGGGAAAAAAAAGGAGGAGGAGAAAAAGGAAGAAGTTGCAGCTTGTGCACTCACTTAATTTGCCCTCCTTATGACTTGGTTGTATCAGGCCAATTTCCTCCCTATCCCTCTGCTTTCAATGGCACCTGCAGGAGTTTTGGGAGAAGACAGACTGTGCAAATCACACTGGGTTTAGTCCTGGCCGCCTCACTCCTCCTCTGTGTGTGCAGCTCTTTCCCTTTACAAGACACAGTGGTAGTGCCAGCTTGCAAAATATTTCCCTTGCTCCTGGGGCTCTCCTGATAAAAAGCTACAAACACCAGGTGTTTCTGCATGAGCTTACACAGCTCTGCAGCTCTCAGTCACATTCTGGGATTCTAAAACCTTTGCAAGTCCTTTCTGGTTGTTCCAGTTCTGTTCTGTAAGAGTGAACAACACTCAGTCTGATTTCTGGCCAGCTGGATTGAAGGTTTTTTGTTCCCAGTGTTAGCACTATCACTCAAAAGTGTTTAAAAGTGACTGAGTCAGGCCATGAGCTGTTGGTGAGTGAGATGGTGCTCCTGATCTCCACACAATTATCTGTGTGATGTACTATCTTCCCAGGCAATGAAAGCATCAGTGCTGGGGCCAAAATGAACCAGCAGCCACAAGGGTTAACAGGGTCATGAATTTTATGTAGAAGGCACTCAGAGGGAGCAGTTTGATTCTGCAGGAATCAAGACAAACTGCATTTTATTTTAAAATTGTGGGCAATTCAAACTCCATACCTGTACTATCAGCAAAAGGCAGGATTGAGTGAATATTCCTGCATCCAAAGAAACATCTCTAAAAGTAAAAGTCATGTCTGATGAGTTCCTGTGGCCTCACTGACCCTGTTTGGGAGGAGGATGTGCAGCACCACTCTGTGTTCCCATTCCCACACTATTCCTTACTTTTCTTGACTTCCCTTTTAGCTGTTATCTGGTACAGCTGGAGGAGTACAGCTGCTGAGGATGCTTTTCTGCACCCACATTACCCAGTTTTCCAGCACTACTTTTCCACAGTTTGTGTGGCTCAAGAGACATTATAAATCCTATTAACTTTGAACTCTGGCCCAGCCTTGGTAAGAACACCAGCCTACCCTCACGTTGAGACATCAATACTTTCCCAAAGTATTTCAGTTTGAAATTGCATTTCCTGTGGTGGACAGGGAAATTCAAAACAGGGAAATTGGGCATCCAGCCCTGTGTCAAGCAATGCCAAGGGGTGATGCTCCCAGGGAAGGGGAGCTTGGACTTCCAGGGTGGCAAATTTGGGCCTGACTTGAACTTGTGTCTTGACTTTTTTCTGACATTCAGTGAGCGTTCTGTGAACAGTGCTGCTGTTACTATTCTCATCTCATTGATGTATTTTTTTATGCCTTTTATATATGTATATTTCCTTTTATTTATGTATATTTCTGCTATTGTGGTAAACTCTGAGGTCACTTTGTGACCATTAGTGACTTTATTCTGTACCTGCCTACTTTATGGAATTTTTAAAACTCTTAATTTCTCCTTTCTTTCTCCATGCCAAACAAATTCTAGAAGATAAAAAAAAAAAAAAAAAAGAAAAAAGAGCTGCTTTAACTCCTTTCTGATTGATTATTGCTCAGTGATAAACATATAGAAAAAATACGGTTTATGTGACTTAATTTTTCATCTACCAGATTCTCACCCAAAGGTTTATCATAGTCCTAAGTGTGAAGGCTAAGTTTATGCACTTTCCCCCAACTCAGTTGCTGGAAACATTTAGAATGCATAGAAATACTCCATAAAGTTAGTACCTACTCAGAATACCACAGCTGTAGTAGTCTAGGTTTCAAAGAATGTACCAGGTCCTCAAATATCTACGTGATGAGGACCAAAGAATAACTCAGTTGTTACTTTTTTTTCCACCTAGACATTATCATGCTAATCTTTGCTGCTCCAGTTCCAATGTGCCACCACACAGAGGTGTGGTGCTACTCTTATTTGGAAAGGTGGAAACTTCTGGATTGTAGGAAGGTGTAAGCAGGGAGGAAGAAGCACAGCACAGTGGGTTATGACTTTCAGCCTCCCCTTCTCTTGCTCTTGGAGGTTCTCCTTCTCCCTCCCTTCCTGGTCTTCTATTCCCACTTTCCCCGCCTCACTTCTTCCATTTTTGCACCTCTGAAATTGTGTAACTGGGGCATTATAGGCTGCTTCTCCTCCTGTTATTACTTTCCCCGAGTGGAAGCTTCACTCACAAGCCTGATGAAACATTTTTCCCCTCGAACCCAGAGTGTCAATTCTCACTTTGTCAAGAGCTCCAGATAACCCTCAGGAGAAGTTCCTCTCCCCCTGCCTCCCCCAAACCTTCCAGGTTACAGGGATCATGTCACAGTCACTAAAGAGCTCCTCCTCTCTCTTTTCCCCAACCCTTTCCTGCCCAGTTTGTTGCTCAGATTTCTCAGTTTCACCCCTCTCTCCTGCCTGATGTTCTCCATGGCTTTCCCCTGTGTTAACCCAGACTCAAATTGGTTTTATTCTTCCTTCTGCCCTTTCTTTCGTAGAATCACAGGATCATTTAGGTGGAAAGGACCTTTAAGATCATCAAGTCCAACCATTTCCCCAGCACTGCCAAGCCCAGCCCTAAGCCATGTCCCCAAGTGCCACATCTACACCACTTTTAAATCCCTCCAGGGATGAGGACTCCATCACTGCCCTGAGCAGCTATGCCAGCTCTTTGTCCCTACAAAAAGAGTCTCCTAACCACAGATGAAATTTAAATTAGACTAATAGACTATTTTCCATGCCCCAAAATTAAGTGGAAGAGTAACAAACTGAAACCCCAGTCTTTCTCCATTTGCAAGTGTTTGATTCCATCCCTAGAGAACCAGCAATTGGTGTAAAGCTAACAGAGAGTTTCTGGAGCCTCTGTGATTAATCTGGTCATTAGTCACAAATATAAACTACTGCTGTGCAAGCTGAAGTGAGGCAGATGACATTTCCACCAAGCATCCACTTTCCCATAAATGTTAATGCTCTGAGGACCTGCATCCCATGGCAGGTTAAGAACCCAGAAAAAAAAAACTTTAAACCATGTTAGTGCTCATGCCACCAAGGACAAGTCAGAGTTTAGACAAAAAACTCTTTTGCAAGTGCTGCTTGCAAGCCCTGGCTTCAAAACACGGTACTGGACCCACCATGTATGCCAAAGTTCTTGAAAAGGGTTCTCTCTGTGTAGATTACTGCAGATTTGTGTCCAATAATTTATTGTGGGAGCATTAAACCATTCATATCACAAACACCTGTGCAAGCCAGTTGGCCTAGTCAATTCTTGTTTAACATTTAATTATGAATATAATTAGCATGAGTTAAGAGACAGGCCAGGCATCCGCAATAAAATTTCTGCTATGCTAAAAAAAATTATAACTGTAATAACAAAAAAGGCAAAGCTGGGGGAGAACATGTCCCTCCTACGCAAACTTTTGCATAGAAAAATCCAAGTACAGATTCTTTTAAAACTTTCTAATTTCATTTGATGATAACTGGAAAGCCTCCACTATATTTATAAGACGAAATTAAACTGGTTTTCTGTCCCTGTAATATTAGGGAAATTTTCATCATTGGTGTAGCCCTTCAAGTGAGGTTCTGCAGGGTCTCCTCTTTTTTCTGAGAAGGTAAATTTTATCCATCAAATATAATTTAAATATTCTTTCATTTGATGGGATCACCAGAACACTGTGTTAGATAAAGTTTATAAAGGGGAAAATCCTGTTAAATTGTTGCTTCAGTGCACATTTTAGAGTTTTATGAAGTGTTCTTTTTCAGAAGAATTGTGTGCTATCCAAAGAAAAGAATTAGTAAATATCACAACTTATCTTGTTTTAAACCCAGAGGCTTATTTTTAGAAAAACAAACCCCAAAATCAATCTAGAATCAGGCTGCCTATGGACAGGTGTAACCTGAGTATCCTTCACAGGAAAAAGCCCTGCAGAGAAGGTAAATTTTCATGTGAAGGTTCTGCTTTCATTTCTCTTCCAACATCTTAATTAAAACTTTCCAATTAAAAAAAAAGGAAAGAAAAGAAAGAAATGTCTTACCTATTAATTACTTTCCTTTATTTCTTAACATTTCTTAATTTCTCAAGTTGGACTACTTTGCACCTCAAAAGAAAAATCTATTCAAAGACACGACCTCCAATTTTTCTTTTTTGTTTTTTTTTCCCTAAATGAGTTGCTTCCAGACCTGAAAAGATCTATTTAAAAATGCTGTTGAGCAGAAACAGTTTGCAACTGTGAAGAAAAGGTCATTGAGAAAGAACTAGGAGGTTACCAGGACATATTGTTCCTTGACACCTCCTGGGAACAAAAGCCTGGAGTGAACGTCTTTGGTTACCAGTTTGCTGCTATTGCAAGTACAACAGCCTCCATTTAGATCTTCAGTGGAGATATTCTTTATTATTGGCTTGAATTTAAATGGAGACTGTGTTAAAATGTGATATCTATAATGCTGGGAATGTTACAGTTTTAATATATTTAAAGATTTTTTACTCATATTTTCTCCTACTTGTTTGTATCATTCAGGATGGTCATATAGACTTTTAACCTGCATTTTGTTAATACCCATAAATTAGAAACCTTCCCTTGTAGTCTGTCTCCTGCATCATCTTAACATGTCTTCTAAAATGTGAGGGCTTTTTCTTTCTCTGCCAATATCAGTTAATGATTCTTGAATCAGATATTTGCACAACTTTCCAGATAAGGTTTCAAGAATATTTAAAAAATGGATATAATGCTACTCAAACCCCACTGAAAGTGCTCAGTACCACACTCTGAATGAGCTGCTATGACTTTTTGGTGTTATTGTGTTTGGGAGAATGGACACACCACATACTTATTCATACATGTGCATGGTTGGGTCTCCCTGAGATTATGCTACTCATAAAATCATTATCTTTTTTTAAGAAAATTTTTAAAAACATGCACCTTAACTTTTGACTACTTCTTGTTTCTCCACAGTTGTTTTTTTCTTCTGTTCACATTAGTTTATGGATCTCTACTGTCTTCTGATATTTAAATTTGGCCAAGAAAGTGTATTAATTATGATGTATCATGTGAAATATATTGTGGTGACCTTGGATTTGTTTATAAATCACCATGTTCACATGAAATTGAGGCTTTCTGATGCCATGCCAAGCCCCAAAACTTCCTTGGACAAGTAAATGGAGGATAGAGAAACGATTTCAATAGGAGGCTCGCCAACTGTGAATCTGAAGGCAGTTTGATTAGGACTCGAAGCCCACAGATTGAGATTATGACAGAAATTTGCATAATGCCAGAGACTGATAAGATTTGGTTTCTCAGGAACCTATTACGTGATGATGTTAAGAGACTGTCATGGATTTCTTACAGTGCAATATGCTGACTTGTCTTTCCAAGACGAGTTGGCCTTGAGCCTTGTTCTTTGTAAGCCTCGAGTGAGGTTTCTTTAGATGTCTTTTGAAAATCTCTTTAGACATCTTTTGTAACTTTCCACCAAGATGATACAAGGATGTTATGACTGTCAGAATAAATGAATGTATTTACTTCCTTTCTGTTTCCCAGCTACTATTTTCATAACACTGCATAGTAGTTCAGAGCAGGTCCTTCCTACATTATATTTTCAATGCAGCTCAGCTCTTTGGTCATGATTATGTATTGATTTGTTTATTGCCTCTTGACACAGTTTTGTTTTTGTTTTGTTGGGTTTTTAAATTTTTTTTTGCCTGATTTTGGTTCAGACAGCTTCTGTGCAAACTCCTAAAAAGTTACATTATTCAGTGCAAAATTTGCTCTGGTCTGCTGAGCACCAAAATGCAATCATTGCCCAGATAGATGTGAGTTTCTGGAAAATGTTGTCTCGAGCCACACAGTCAGTGGGTTCTTGGGGGCTCTTAGTGAAGCAGAACAAGAGCCAAAACTCAGAGGAAACCTTTTTACTGGTGCCAGAAATGCTGGAGAGGAAGACAATTGACTAGAGTGGAGAGGACAGACAACTACTGATAGCACTGGTAGATTTTGAGGGTTAAAACAAGTCAATGGTTCCCATGGAAGAAGAATTAATTGCTTTGCTATGTTGCCATCATAGATTTTGTCAGACCAGACCAGTAAAGACCAGTGTCACAGACCAGCAAAACTGTAAAAAAAAAATTTTTTGTCTAACAACTTCTGCTGACCAAAAAAGTTACAAAACTATCATGTGTAAGATGCTAAATAACCATCTTCAGTTTCTGTAGAGTAGGGTAACACATAACATTGTAGGATTGATAGGAATGACATTGAGAATTCTGCTTAGCATGCACCAGGGGACCTTAATTGATATATCGAAAGGATATGTGTGAAATCATTTGAAAAAAGTGTTAATGGTCTATCAGAGCAATCAAAGAAAAAAAAATCCAGATCTTGAAAAATACAAAAATTAAATGAGTATCTAATGTGGACCTTAGGTGGTGTCTAGGCATTTAAATTCTTAAAAACTTTATTCAGCTGCCATCTATCCCTGAAGGTGCATAGGCTAATTAGGTGCTACAATTGTGACCTTTGAGGATCCTTAGGTACCTATGGCTCTGCTTTTCCCCATGCAAAGAAATCCTTCCTTTCCTTTAGGGTTGAAAATCCTGAGCTCCAGAGATGGAGATTGCTTTGTCTGCAAAGTGTCGGGGGGGGCTGATCCTTGGGGGGATTGCCAGGACTGAAGCCACAAATGCTGACTGGATCTGGAGCCCTACAAACCACAGAATCCCAGAGTGATTTGGGTTGAGAAGGGACCTTAAAGATCACTTTGCTCCACTCCCTGCCATGGGCAGGGACACCTTCCACTATCCCAGGTTGTTCCAAGCCCTGTCCAACATGGTCTTGGACACTTCCAGGGATCCAGAACTTTTCTGGCAACCTGGGCCTCACCCTCACAGGGAACCATTTCTCTTTAATATCTAAGATAAACCTATTGTCAGTATGGATCCATTCCCCACCATCCTGTAAAAAGGTTTTTGTAAAAAGTCTCTCTCTGTCTTTCTCACAGTCTCCCTTCAGGAATGTCCTTTCTCCAGAGATCTGGTGATGGGTGTGGACTCCAAATTCTCTGTTCCCCACACTGAGACCCAAGACATATCAGGCTAGGGATTCCACTTGAAAACCTGCAAGTCAGATTTTCAACACTATGTTTTTTGTTTAATTAATCTCATTCCCCTGTTCATCTGTCTCAAGTGGGAAACCCACTGCAGTAACTGATACTTTCATTCAGAAAACTGTGCAGGAGAATCATAGTTCTGACAGAAGGATTTCTATTTAGAGTATATACATATATAAATACACACACATCTGCCTCTGTGTGTGCATTTTAAACAATAAATCTCCTATTTATCTACAGTGCTTATGTGGCACCTATTAAATTCATATTAGAGATAAGGAACTGAAATGAAGGCATAATCACTAGACCTCATTGAAAAAATCTTTCCAATATAGTAATCTTTCCAACCTGTTGCAGAGAAAATCAAAGACCTGAACCCAAGCCTCCCAAACCAGAGACAGATGTTGCAGCTTTGGGAACTGGGTGGAATTTTCCTTTGTGGAATATCAGTGAGGTTTTTTTGTAAGTGCAGTTGGACAGATGCACTGTCTGTACAGATGCACAGTCTATACAGCTTGCTCCAGCTGAAAAGATCTGGAAGGACTAGTGGATATTTAAATATTTCCTGTGCTGGGGATATCAGCCCTCACGGAACACAGACTGTAGTAGAAATTTATTTTCCTCTGTGCCTTTGCCTGAGACATTTCAAGAAAAGTAATTCAATCAAAATAAAGATTTAGAATCAGCCAACACATTTACCTGTTAACATTTCTAAACAGATTTTTAGGGGTAGATTTCAGTGGCTGAAATCCTGGCAAAAGTTTGTATGGCTATGAAGGTTGAATTCAGTAAATAAGGTGATTAAGTGTTTCAGTTATTGGCACTTCTACCACCTTACTCACATGAAGCACAATTTTACTTGCAATCTGTTGAACTATGTCTGTTGATCTTCCAGAAAATCAATAGAACTATTTGTGGTACTGAGTAATTTAAGTGTGGCTGAACCTGACTTCATAGCAGCATTTGGGCACACTTTAGAAGTGCATATTTCATCCAAAATAACACAACATGACTTGCCAGAAACACCAGACAAAGTCTGGTATAAAAAAAACCAAAAAAACACACACAAAAAACCACCCTACTTTCCAAATCCTAGGAAATAAAATTACTATTGGGCCAGAGGTCTTGTGGCCTTCTATTTATCATTTATAAGTTCTCTGATATAAGCTGTATGGACAGTTATCATCCAACTTCAGCCTGGCAAGCAGAATTCTGAGATTCTGTAACACCCTGATTATCTTCTAATATTCTGGTCATATCTAAATTGTTCTAACAGTATGGCCATATCTAAAGTTATTTATAGCAGAAATTGAAGGTGGAGAGCAAGTGCTTTGCATAATACACAGTACTGTAAAGTTTTGATCCCATGCACACAATTAAAATTGTAGCAGCATCCAGGAAAATTGATACTGAGCTTGCTATGGAGTTTTTTCCACATAGTCTTCACAATATTTTCAGAATAAGGAGTCCATTAGAACCTTTAGGGTTCTAATTCCTCCTGAAACCTCCAACTAAAGGACTTAAGTCCCCATGAATGTTATTGGGAAATTGTCACTGCCTACTACATGTAGGTTTTTAGTTCCCTTAATCTCACTTAACCAGTGCAAGGCTCTGACTAAGGAGTCTTCAGTGCTGGATCAGGATGGGAATCAAGTTGTTTTCTCTCAGGCATTATTCTAGCTGTAGTGCACACCCATCACTGCATGCTAATAATTCTAATTTTTTGAAGAACAGATACTACAGTCTCTTTTTCACAACTGGAGAAGACAGCAAATTTTCTAGCAGCTCAGTACTGACCAGACAAATTAATTAGCACAAGTAGCCAAAGAATCATCTGCAATGGAAATGATGCTGAAAAGATTTTTTACTTTACCTCAGGACTATTAACATACAGAAGAGCTCCAAAAACACTGAAAACACCTAATTGTTGTTTATAGACGTTTTTTAAGTAGAATTGGTAAGAATACAGATTTGTAGATCCTATGGCAGTAAAGGCCAAATAAAGAGAAGATTGATTGGAAATCGTAGCTTACTTTAGACAGTTGGATTAGGTAGAAATCACCCTGATGTGCAGTAAAGCAAGCAACAAGAATTAGGGGCTTGAAATAGTGCAAAGCACATTTTAGAGTGCTAGCATTTCCTTCCTTGGAATAAACTGTCTTAAAATCCCTCTATAAATGACTGTTCATTAGCCTATCAATGTGTATAATGGCTCTCAAAATCATAATAAGAATTAATAATAGTTCAAATAGCAGAAAGGGACATTAATTTCTCATTCATGAATATTAATGCTTTAGCAGACAGTCTCTTCCCGACATGCTTTCAAACTTAATTCGCAAGTCTACAACCGGTTACCTGGTACTTTCACTATCAAAAACATCCCCACTGGCCACCAAAAGATGTCAAATCACCCTGAATTGGACACTAGCAGAGAGGATGAGGGCAGGAGACAACAGGAGGGAGATCATGGTGTTCTGATATCTTTCTTCAGAGTACAATAATGTTTGCACATCCAAAATATTCCTCAATGGACAATTAAAAAAAGAGATAAGGAGAAGGATGAACATGTTTAGCCCCAGAAGAGCAGTATGATGGTGAATTATAATAGCAGAAGGTAGACCACAGAATTACAGGATAGGTAGGGTGGGATATGATGCCTGGAGATCCTGCAGTCCATCCCCTGCTGCCAAGGCAGTCACCTGGAGCAGGTGACACAGGAGTTTCCAGACAGGGAAACTCCATTAACTCCTTGGGCACCTCTTCCAGTGCTCTGTCACCCTTGATGTAAAGAAATTCTTCCTCAATATTAAATATTGGACTGCAGAATTAACTTCATAGGAGGTGTGAATGACCTGCCAGGCTGTGCCCCATGAGCAGACACCTCATCTCCTTTCCAAGAGGGCAGAGCAGCTGGATGGAAAACCACCTGAAGGGCATGTTCAGGTGCTGGTACTGCAAACAAGCATCTTATCCCAAGGCATCACAGAAGCTGAACAATAAGAAATTCTTTATTGTTTTTCCCTCTTAGCACTGCAGACACTGTGCAACAGGAACTTAAACTTTAGAGATGATGTTCCCCACCTGATTTCCTCTGGAAGGAGAAGAAAGTGAGCTGCCAGGAGTAAATTTCAGGTAATTTAACTGCACTGCACCTCCAAATAACTGAGCAGGGAAGGATCTTGTGAGATGTATTTAACCTCATTATATCTGATGCTGGGTCTTGAAAAGCTTTAGTTGAACTAAAGACTCTTATGAATATAAAATCAAAGAGAGCTGTACATTAAGGGTTTCGTATTCCCCGACAGCTGCGCATGTGCACACCCAGCTCTCATTAACAGCAATGGCAAATGTGTGTGCCCATCACTCAGAAATCAGACCTCTGAATACTTTGTTGGGTTTGTTTTTTTCCTAGAGATTTTCTCTACTGGATCTTTAATTAATCTCCTGCTCGGCTTTTTCCCTTTAAGCAATCCCTCTCCCTCCCCTCCCTTTCCAAAGGGAGCAAGCCCCCATATCACTGTTTTTTTTTTTTTTTGTCAAGTTTTTCCAAGCCAATACAGTTTTACAAAATGCACCTGCATATATTAAATACAGGGAGGGTTTGCAGAACATAAACCACAGAGACGTGGAACGGAATAAATGCCTGGGACTTTGAAAATACTTTTGCTGCCTGCCAACTTTAAACAAAAAAATAATAACCAAGCAAAGGTAGATATGAAAATGAGAACATGAATGTTTTTGCATTCTTTTTGTGATCACTGCAAGGCAAGAGTCTGCAACCTTGTGGAACAAAACACACGCATTTCATTCTGATTAACATAAAGACAGCCCCTTCTAACATGATTCACAATTATTAGTCTCTCTCTTGTGTTTGGGGATCTATGGATTATCAGCCTAGCATATTTTGAATGCATACACATTTTAATTCCTTTCCTAAACCATTTTAGGCACTACAGTCAAATTGCAGAGACAAAATTTATAGATCAATAATTCAATATTTTTTTTCCTTCTTTCCAGTTAAATACCTAAACACAGTAAGAGATAAAAGGCAGTCTCAAAAAACAAGATAAAGACGGGATCACGGATAATGGAAGGTAAGTCAGATTTGAGATGGCCCTGCTCTTCTATCTTTAAGTTTTTTCTTATTATTTTTATGTAACAGGCTATTCCACTAGCTGCTACTGTATGTGATGTACTTACTTATCGCCTCCACAAACTGTTCAAAGAGGCAGTATGGGAACAGCGGCTCAGGCAGCTCTCTGAAAAACATCTTGAGTGCTCCGGTGACAACGTGGATGTCCTCCCACTGGCTGTCGTCCAAATTCAGCTTCTCTTCTGGGAAAACACGAGGAGAAATGGAACAACTGGTTTTAATGAAACAATTACAAGACACTAATTATTATGTTAATGTTTGCCTACTATCATCAGCAACCGTTAACAGCCTTCTGCACCTAGAGGTTTGGTGCTGTGCATGTTGGTTTTTTTTTTCCCCTTTTTTTTTTTTTTTTTTTTTTTTTTTGTAGGAAGAGAACATTTTGAATGGAATACCATCTGTAGGAATGCAGCTAACAAAAAAACAAGAGACACAAAGAGACAGTACCATTGACACAGTATGTCAGATACATTTATTCCCATAATGCATCAGTATGAAAATTAGCATCACAGCTCAACATGATTCAAAGCTATTTGGTTTTGAGGCCGAGGGGCTAAGAGTTGCCAACGATGGACGGCTCAAGGGACCGGCCTAAAGGCCTTGCTGAGCCAACAGGAGACATATGCTAAACATGGCAATAGAAAATGAGTTATTGCTTTACATGTGTTAGCCTTGCTATGTACAAGGGAATAATGGGGAACGCTTTTCTCCTTCTTTTTTTTTTTTTTTTTTTTTTTTTTTTGCCTGAATGTAATGTCAGCAAGGAATAGAAGACTGTGAGAGAAAGGATATTAATTCCTTCTTACTGCTTCAAAAATATTTTGTTTGGTTTTCATCTCTGGGAGGAAGATTTGCCCAGCAACAATATTAGACAGACCCCTGTTGGCCTACCTAGGCTATGCAAAGCTGTCAAAAATGATAACACACTAAAGACAAACCACAAGAGCCTCCAAAACTGTTTTGCAAACAGTAAAAAAATGTTTTCTTTTGAAGCTTGACTGAGCTAAGGAATTTAAATATAAAAGAAACTAAATGCTAAAATAGAGTTTCTAATAAAAATAAAACAAGATTGAGTGATTATTCCATTTTTCTTTGAGTTTGTTTTTGTGTTTTTTTTCTTTTTAATTCTAGGAGAGTGATACTGTTAGAACATAATAAACAGTGAGATCATAATCCATGTAAAACTCTAGGAAAGAGCAAATCCTTATTAGTCCAAATTAAAATGACACAAAATGGCACACCCTTCCTCCAAATTCTCTTAGTCCAAAAATGGAGTTTGCATTTTTCCCCCCATGTACTATGATTTTCTCTTTTAGAAAATTTCAGTCTGAATGCAAATCGGGGGCCAGCCATGAAAACTGCTGAACAAATTCAATTTGAAGCAACATAGTCCTGAAATGTTTTACTAAATGTCACTGAAATTTCATGTGTAGCAATTCAGAGGGCTTCAAGAGCAGCCTCTTTACTGAACTGCTGCTAAGCAATATGGTAAAATCATTGGAGACACATGGACACCCACAACACCGGATCCCCGTGCTGCAATGGCTTTCTCTACTTTTGGGCAGAAAATCTTATTCAAAATGGAGTCGTCTTTCAACTTTTATTTAATAAATGTTATTAAATGCTTTCAAAATTTCTGGATTCAGGAGATGTGTACAAATAAAGAATGGACCCAGTTCCTTAACTTGGAGTAATGTGAGACAAAGCTGGAACAAAGGCAGACTTGTGCATTTCATTTAGATGTCTTGCTTGCTTCTTTGGTTTCAAGCCTCTTTTTTTTTATTCCCCCTTTCTTTCTTTTTTTCCCATTCAATTACCTCAATCATAAAAGTAATGATTTGATCTCAAATGAGTTACCAGAGGGGATCTTCTTTAGACTCTGAGATCATATTTGATTGATCGTATTTCAACAATTAGCCTTTTATTTTGCCACACACTATTGAACTAGATCGACAGCATCTTAGCAGGCCAGCTTTAAACAGTCAACTGTTAACAATAGCATCAAAAAGAGAGACCTGATGGGGTTTACTGTCACTTTAAAGAACAGGGTGGGTTTTCACATTGTTGAAATCTGTCAGATATTTTGAAATGTCCCTCTCACTATGGTGCCACACCCCCTGCGTGCCCTTATAATAAAATTGGTTTTACTCCTGATTAAATCATTTTCTCCCTACCCACTACCATACTTCTCATAATGGACCTGTGTGCTCTACAGCTGGTGTTCTTCCCATGGTACCAATTCTTACTTTATCTTTTAAGCACTTTGCTGCTAAGATCTCATGCAGAGTGCTTATGTTTTGTTAAGAGCTTCATTCTTAGAGAAATAGCTTAACACATGTTCTAAAAATGTTGTACAACTTATTGCTTAAAACACATTTAGAAAATGTATAAGTACTGTAGCTTTGGCACAGAACTTTAAGTAGAAACCTTAAAAAAAAAAAAAAAGAAACACAACTTGTTTTTGCCATGCATTTGTCTTAAATGTCTAAAGTGGAATGCTTGACTTCTAAGGCTTTATAGAGACTTATCTTACCAGATTTTTGCACCATTTCCAGCTCTTCAAGGAAACGTGTTAGGAATGTATCATCGTGAAAGCAAAGGGTGTCAATTTTCCCTCTAGCAATAAGAGAGTTTTTAAAAATGTTTGCTAGAAGGAACAAATGCCAAGTCAAAAAAAAAAAAAAAAAAAGGAAAAAAAAGAAGGAAAAAAAAAAGAAAAAGAAAATAGAAGTCCATTCAGTGTAAGACTCTCATTTGGTTCCCACTGGTTGGAATCTCTCACATGCCATGGCAAAAGGGCCATAAACAAACACACACATTTCAGACTGGGTTTAAGGGGAGGACCTGGCTTTTTGTCTTTACTCAGACATATTTCTTATTGGGGTGTTTTGCTTACATAAAGATTAAGTCCCAAATCTGGTATTTAAACTTGACAGTCAAGGACTGCTTTCAGTCAGGAGATACTGTATCTGGGAAGATGCTCAAAATCTCACAGTCCTAAAAATTTGCTTTAACTTGTCAGTAGTATTTGATTAGTTCAACTATCACTGCCAGTTGATATCATATATCTTAGATACAGACACAAATATGCCCAGAAAATCCCATAAAATTTATGCTAATACTCAGGCTGAAAATATAAAGACCACATTAAGGGGGAAAAAATAGTGTGGGCACTTGTCAAGGTTATTAGTTTAAAAAAATCGATATACAATACATTCGTGAAGGGAACGTGTGTTTTACTGTGTTATTATTCAGCCTTTTCAACAATTCACATTTTTAATGGCACTTGTAATGTCTGCAGTAGAAACAAACAGGAGATCAGCTTTGGTTTAAGGGTGCCATTCTGAGGTTCAGAAAGGAAGAAGGTAATCTATGGAAAGATCAGCTACAGACAGGGAAAAAAAAAAAAAGTATGAAAATCAACCAAAGCTGTAGAGAGAGCTGAATTTTGAAAGAAAATGTATGTGGTTCCTCTAACCACATGCCCTGCCTGGTATGTAGACTAATCTCTAGGAGCAAAATGCAGTCATTTGAGAGCCCTGCTCCTTCACTTGTCTTTTCAGATAATTCATAGCTTGTATTTTCCCAGCTCTGAGCTGTCTCTTGCCCATGCTGCCATCATGTGCCAGAGCACCACCTTCAAAAGGTTTTGCTCCCTTTGAGCATTCCACATTCCTGCAGCTCATGGATGACCCCAAATCAGGTGGGAAGTAAGCCCTGCAAACCCAGCTGGCAACACCTGGTCTGCTGTGCAGGTTGTGCTCTCAAAAAGTCTTTGGTGAGATGGTTTTTTTTTTGGGTCTCATACTGATACATTTGCTGGTGTTGCTGCCTTTTCCATTTCCCTGCTGGTGGCTGCACACAGCAGCACTGGGATGAAAATTTGGCATTTGGGTATTTGCACACCCAGCTCCAGTGTGGAAAACCTCAGAGCACTGGGTTTTTATCCCAGTGACCAGTGTATAAGCTGAGGGAGATTTCCCCTGGAGAAAGTCCTCCATGGCACTGTTAAATAATCCTTGCAATCTCCCTCACAAAATCATTGTGAACGAGCTGAGTGTGCACAAAGAATTCCCAGCTGGCTTAAATCCTGGGAAATTTTTTGGACTCACTCATCCCAATAGACATTTTACTACTGAGAGAGCCAAAACAGAATCCTGTGGTTGAAAGAGGAAAAGAAAATTCTAATGCAAACACTAGGAAAAGACCAACTGACCAGTGTCATGCTCTTCAATAGGAAAAAAAGGGAAAGAACAGACTCAAGCAGTTCTCCATGTGCACCAGAACAGTTCTTCATCCCAAAATCCCTTTGTGAGGGCTGTTCTCATGGTCGACAGCACAAACATTAATTTGTACACTGACAGGTGTGTGTGTTCCATTGCTGTACCAGCATTTTGCAAGCCACAGCCTTTCTGATCGCCACACACACAGCAGCATTCTTGGGGCAAACAGCTTCTTTAAAACAATTAATTTAGAGCAGTAATCAAGCACAGAGATGTCCAGACATGACAGCAGTGGGATGCTGTGAGGTGGTAGAGGCTCTTTCTCACTCTATGGCAAGAAACTCAATCAACAAGATGCTGAACTTGGCCCCCCAGGTAAATCCTGCCCTGACATTGCAGTCTATATAAGCTCTCCAAAGTGCACAAACCCCCTGGAACTTCTTTGAAACAGCACAATAAAACATTCAACTGTTGTGAAGCAATAATTTCCTCATTCAGGTGGATTTTTGTGAATTCTACCTCTCTCCTTTGCTATGTTTGGGAGATCCATTGCCCTGCCTGAACTCAATGCACAGCCCTGCACCTCCAGGAGTGTTTAAACAAATCAAGGAAAATGTCAGCTAAGCAAATCATTACATTTTGTCTGCAATGGATTTCTAAACAGCCTTGTCTGAATCCATCCAGTGTTAGCACTGATGAATAATCAAGGATGTAGTCAGCAGAAGAAAGCTTGTGTGCTTTTCTCCTCCTCTGCTGGAGGAACCTGGCATACCCTTTGAACAGCAAATTTAAGCTGTGATGTTACAGTGCCTGAACATGTGCTTATTATTGGAGTGCCCATTTCCACGAAGTCCAAGCACAAATTTCTGAGCAACTTTATCTAAATGCTGGAGATCTCTGTGTGCACCCAGAGTGCTGCTTATTCCAGTTCTCCAAAATGACAGTTCTCTGACCTGGGGGCACACTGGAACAACCAAGTACTGCTAACTCAAACCTCAGCCTGTGCCAGAAAAAAGAAAAGGTTTCTGTACTTGGGCACACTGGGTCATATTCATCCTTGTATAATGCCACAAAGTCCAAAGAGTAAGAGAAGGATGAACTGTCTCATTGTTTCCGTGAAAAAGATCCAGCACACTTGAGGAGTTGAGGGGTGGTACATGATGAAGGCAGGCAGAGGAGTTCAAAGGTTTGGAAAAGTGGTTGGCCAGTGATGCCACAATGCCAGGGAAATTTCTATGCTATCAGTTGCTGTTTAGAATGGAAAGTATAAAAATATGCAGTGGTACTGAAAGGACAATACTTTTGGCAGCCAGAAACAGGTATCATCACCAAGATACTCATGTTATTTACTGCCAATACCTGCTGCAAGCTTCCATGACAGATATTAGTTTTGAGTTAGCATATTCTATCATCGTGATCTGAAGCAATAATTACTGTGATGGGATTATAATTACAAGTACTTTTAAAATTCATTAAATTTAGCTGAATCAACTATTTGGTATGGGAAAAAGAGTGATTTTAAAGAGACACTATTTCCCCTCAAAATGCAGCTGAAAGCTCCCTGAGAATAAATAGACCACCTGTTTACAGATCAACATACTTCTGCCAGACTCGCTTGGAGGTGACTTGTAAACAAAGAGTAGGAGCAGGCAGACACAGCCCCAGCATGGAGACCTGCAGGGTTGATCTCTCCTTCTTTTGGGGACAGAGAAATAGTCAGGTACCACCCAGGGTTTAAAAAAAGGGACAAGAAAAGAGCACGGAGGAATTCCCACCCAGCTCTTACCCTCCCACAGAGCACCAAGGCTGCCCAAACACCAGGACGGGGCTTGGCAGACTTTCTGCAGCTCACAGAAATTAAATGTCTGTGCTGAGGGGAAATTGCATTTGTCTTACAGCGCTGAGATTCTGTCCTCTATCTAATTCTCTCTACTTATTGCACAGTAACTTCAGCCTCTTTCTCATAGTTAAAGCACACTTTATTTTTTCTTTCTGTTTATTCTTCCCTCTTTATTTTGAACTGGATTAATGATTACAGAACAAAAATACCAAATACTTGCTTAGACCAGTAACTTATTCTTCAGGATACATTTTGCTATTCAAAGAGAAAAGTCCATTCTGAATTCTGCTTTTGACTTGATTGATCTTCCTCTCTTTGCTGTGTATTTTGTATACATACATTAATCAAGGTAAATATCTGCCTTCCAACTTCAAATCTGTTATTAACATTTTTTTTTATTGTGTAATTGCTCTTCAGTAAGCTTCTCTGCAATCTAATTTTAGGGGTTTTATCTTTTTTTTCTTCCCCATTTACAGTCAGATCTTTTATCAGAATTATGTGTATCAGTGTCCGCAAATCTACATTTTAAATAAATTGAAGGCTCTCAAGATCTAATACAGAGAGGAATTGGACAATGACTCTCTGTCCCA
Organism: Catharus ustulatus; assembly: GCF_009819885.2. Taxonomy (NCBI): domain Eukaryota; kingdom Metazoa; phylum Chordata; class Aves; order Passeriformes; family Turdidae; genus Catharus; species Catharus ustulatus. The sequence goes on along the minus strand of NC_046227.1, from coordinate 35,949,432 downwards.
TTTTCATACTTCAAAAATATGTTCATATTCATATCTTTTTAATTGTGCTACTAACTCAGAGTGCTTTAGGATTCTGTCATATAGCTGTTCTGTTCTTCCCTTTCTTGCTGTTTCTAACACTGCTTCTATTTCCATTCTTGTCAAAAGCCTTTTCATAGTCCAAAAATCTGTACACAATGTTTTGTAATATTTGGCAGACTTATCTGAAACCTAATTCACTGCTTTCTTGTGATTCATGGGTCATAAATTATTTCACATGTAATGTACCCCAAAGGGTAAAAAATTCTTTGTATTAAATTTCAACCAGATACTTTAAGGGAGAGGAAAAAAAAAGGGAAAAGAGTATTTTTGAGAGAGTCTGCAAAGAGCTGACCTCAATATATTGTCTAGTGTGTTGTCTTCCACAAATGGCATCTCAGTATCCTTTAGTAAATATGAGATTTCAACATGCTACAAGCAAAAACACTCTGCTGTAGTGTGGGCTTGCTATGGCCAACTTTAAAGGAGAGGAGAAATACAAAATATGAAGCACTGGATCAGACGAGTGATGCATTAAATCAGTCCTGTCTCCAGTGATTGTTAAACTGAAAGGGTCTGCATGAAAACAATTCAAAAAACAAGAATACCACCCAATCCTGACTTGTTGCACGCAGCCAAATATATTATTGTGACTGACCCCAGTAACAATGAGCTTGTGCCTCAGTGAGTGAGTTTCAATAATCAAAGGAAATAATTAACAAAACAATAAAGATCATTATAACTTCCTTTATGTAAATGGCTTCCAAATGTAAATAGATCAAAGCTCAAGTTAAAATTAAGCAATTCCCCTAGTCCTCCTACAATACTAGAAAGGAACAAACATATATGGTTTGTTTGCAGCTATGAGGATTATCAATGAAATATTAGTTTGTTGTTTTGTTAGAAAAATGGAAACCTAAACAATTCTCAAAGTGCTGTTCATGTATCCTTGTATCTATAACCCCATTTATTTTTATGGGACTATTTCCAAGGATACAGGTTATCCTTACATGTAAATCTCTGTTCTCACATCTTGTTTATTTTAGGATATCTAGAGAACAAATGTTACATTTTTATTTTTTAATGAACGGGTTCTTTGAAGCAGAGCATCTCAAAGAAGTACTCTTACATGAAATCAGGTGCACACAAGCCCTGTAGATGTCAAGGACAAAGCATTTTATTTTGTATAAAATTTATCTTTTGGTTCGCTAAAGTCAAAACACTTCTGTTCATCAAAACTTTTATAAAGGACTGTTTCATAATATGAATCCATTTGGATTATCTGACCAAAGATAAGACTTCAATGGACTTACTATATCATTCACCACTGTACCAATGCCACAAAAGGGAATTACAATTAATTGGATTATGTTGGTCTCCACCCGCTGATTGTAGAAGAGAAAGTCTGAAACTGTAACTATTTCAAACGGACCGTATCTCTCATCAACCATGGGATTTGGGCTTTAATTTACCAATAAAGCTTAATTTCTTCTCTATATTCTCTTCTGGTTAGGAAGAGGTCATTTAAACACTTTATTCAAGTTATTCAAAAAGAAAGGACACTTTTGTTAAATACTTTCAAAGTAGCACTTTAATACTTTCACCTTGTTTTAGGAATCAGGTTTTTTTTTTCTACAAGAAACAAAGTGAGTTGCCTTGAAAAACCCAAGACAAATATCCAGGAATTCATCTGGGTAATAAGAATAATTCAGGTTTCACTCCCCCCCCGGTTCAGTTCATGAAAATTTGGGGGAGATTGTTACCTAACCCAACAATTTGTTTTCAGTTATATAGTGAACAGAGAATATCACTACACCTCATGGACAGACATGAGGTAGTGAGAGTTTTCTATTGCAAAGCACCATGATAGATGTAGGTTTGTCTGTATGGAAAGTTACACCAGAAAAGGCAAAGATATGATTATAAATTTGATAAAATTTGATATGAATTTAAATTATAAATTCTATAGTCCAAGTATATAACAGTCCATTCTATTAGCTTGGAAATGCAAATAACTTCAGTTATGTTAACTAATGTGACTTACATCCTAAAACCCAACAAAAATACCATTCTTATTTTATATGTCCATAGGTGTGCACATACAGGTATATATACGTATATAGGGACATAGCTACATTTGCTCATATATTATATTTTTGCTGATAGTTCTGCCTTAAAGCCATTAGCATTTTTCTTCACTACCCTTACTGGAAGGTTATTTCAGTGCCTAATTCCTTCAAGTTGCCAGACTAAATTATTCAACTTTATATACTTTAAAAATAATTATTAATATCAGTAATGCTCGCTTTGATTTTTTTATTTAATATATTTTTTGTCAAACTTTCACGTTCGGTTTAAGGAATAAAAAGTCCTCAGTCAACTTACTTCAAAACCATGTTGCTTAATTCACATTTGCATTACTTTTTGCTAATATCTGAAGCTCTAATTCCGTTCCCTGGATATTAGCTGGGACTAGCTATGCTGTTAAAGATAGGAATGCTTCTAAGTGCTTACTGAATCAGGGCATATGAGATGATAATTGTATGTGTTTAAAACAAAACTTTAAACAGGAGGGGATTATATAAGTTGCTAAAACAAATATATCTTCAAGTGCACTGAAGGACTTTCAAATGTTAACGAAATGTCCTTTGATAATAATAGTGCTAATAATAACATGAATTTTCAAATATTTCTAGGCGTTTTGAGAATCACGTGTCACCCTGAATATGGAAGATTCTCGGTAAGTGCACTTTTTTCATACAAACTCATCAGCTTCAGGGTTCCATTCGCTCTGAAGTCACACCAGTAAATCCTGTCCTAATCCAGGTATGGGTTATCCTTCACATTTCATTTTCTTTTGTGGCTTACAAGTATTAACATTTTTGTGACAGCAAAAATAGCTCTCGTTGGAGGAATAGGATGCCTTTGCAGGTGTGGAAGCCCAAAGTGTCTGATCAAACTTTTGTTCATGAAACCCATGGACTCAGATGACTGGTGGGACACAGAGCTGCGTACACAGCAACATTTGAGGCCTTGCCCAGGTCATTTTGACTGAAAGGTTGGAATTTTGGGGCCACTGTGGGTTAAAAGGAATATCCCCACCTGCCCTGCCATGTGCCATTGCACGTGCCATTCCATACCTTCTCCCACTGAGCTCAGGAGATGCATGAACACCCCGGGGCACAGTAAACACGCCTGGCAGTGCCTGTGGTTCCTCCTTGGCAGGGAAGGGGTGCGATGAAATTCGAGTGACTCACGTCACGATGTTTTCCATTTCCCACACAGCCTCACAGCCTCACGTGTAAGGACGAGACAGTGGCAAATCATCTTCTGCATCCACTAAATGCTGGCTCACCTGCCACCTTTCCCTCCACCTCATGTGCACATCCACACTTTGCTTTTGCATTTTCTCTCTGGTAAAACCCAAAGCAGATTTGCCATGTTGCCCATTGATTTGTGCCTCCCTTTCTCTTTTCCAGGGTTTATCTGGATGTGTATCCTAATTGTAATGCTTCCAATTCCTCTCATTCCACCTCAACTTACAGGCATATATTACTGGAGGGCAAGGGTATGCTTCAAAACAATTTTAGAACTTTATAGAACATGGATTTTTCCTGTTCTACAAATTAGTCTTGTGAATGGACTTGTAACAACAAGAGGATTTCAACATAAAATAAGAGATTTTCATGTCTTTCGTTCCTTGAGACGCATTCAGGTCCCTCCCGTGAGAAATATATTAAAATATTGATTAGATTAGAGCAACATTTCAAATAAATGGAGATTTATACTTCCTTTTGGAGACAGAATCTTATAAAAAAGTTTCAAGGCATCACACAACAAAGCAGTTGACAAGAAAGATAGCATCTGCTTTCCTGGCTATTCAAGCTGAAGTTTTTCATTCTAAATGCAGGCAATGTTTCCAAAGTTAACATAATTAACTCACGACAATCCTGAAACATCATAATATAAGATACAGATGGAAATTCAAAGCTTTAAAAATGTCATATAACTGCAAGAGGATTAACATTTTTTAACAGCATGAATCTGAATACTAATTAAAACAGGTGGTTTCATTTCAAACACTTTTGCCCACTGTGGCACTACTGGGTGGGTTATTTATATATTAATCTATTAGGAAGCATATATTGCTCAAAAATTGTGATATGCGACAACGAATTTAAGAGATAAAGGAATGACACTCTGTTCTGCTTCCTGAAACAATAAAAGACCAATAGTTCAATTAGTTAGTAATTTCTCTGTAACTATTTGACAGATTCTACTAATTGTTAAGCTCCCACTAACTATTGCTTTACATAATTAATTATATTCAAACGTGAACAACAAAGACATGTGGGCCAGTTGCCCTTTTGACAATGTTTTTCGCAAACTGATTTGCTTACCAAAAATATTTTTAGAAAGAAAAGATACTAATCTGAAGTGGAAATACACATCAAAAAACGTTGAAACAGCTCTGCATTTTACCATGGTTATGAGAAAAAAATTTGGATTGTTTAACATATCATTTATGCTGCATGCATAATAGCTGAAGTCTTCTAGCAGAGATCTTTCATATTAATTTAGCATTGCATAAAATTCATAGTAACAGGCCCAAGGGTCAAGCATCATTCATCATTAGTTGAAGTGACATTTGCAACCCTTCATATAGCAGCTGCTTGAAAGGGGAAAAAAGGTATTCTTTGGGAGAATGGGGGGTAGCACACAATCCCCGCTCTATCCATGGAAGGGAAAACAAGGTGCCACTATGTCAGCGTGGTAATGTGCTTAAATTTGGTGATGTCATTCTTCCCTAACCCCCACGAGTCACAAGGCACAAGGCAGCTGCATTCCTGAACTTCGGAGTTCGGGTGGAGATAAGTAATAACTAGATGTAAATGAATTACATTACTGTGGTTGTGAACATAGCTCTGTGCATCTAAATTATGATTTATATCAGGATCCTATCTTGTTTTTGAGAGTTTTCTACTTGTTAACAAGGCAGCCCTTGTTCTCATGGCATCCTCCAGGCATAATAGTTTCTGGGAAGCCAAATAAGATCACTTTTGAAACTGCAAGACAGCATTCCAAGACTTTGCAGCAGAACACATTGGCCAAATTAGGACTTCTGAAGACTGTTAACTAACAAATAAAATCTTTTTTTTTCCTTTCTTTCTTTGTGGCATGTCTTCACTACTATAAAACATTAAGATCAGAACCGAAAATGTGAGCAATTAAAATGAAAATGTAATCATCTGCAAGAAAAGATAAATTTGTATTAAATGGCTAATACTTCACAGTCCTTTTGATATTACAAGTACTTTTTAAGAAAATATATATTTTATGTCACAGTAATTTTTATTATGTGAAGCATGTGATCTCTTTGGAATTATGCACATTTATAAACCGCAGTCATTAAAACAGCATGCGACACAAAGTAGTTTGATTTTGGAGTTTTGCTAATACTTGGTGATTTTCCTCAACTTTATACCTGAAATATATTTAATATATTCATGTCACTAATTATCCACTAGTATTTAAAGCACTGGGATGACTACCAACCCAGACTACTGCTTCTTCCTTAACAAGTTTAATGATTTTTACAAGGGAAACCAATGTTTTTTAAAGAATCACTTAGAAGCACATGAAAAATGTTCAAGGACATTGCTTATTACACACTGCAATTCTATGAGCTGCTATAAATTAAACTACCAGTCAAAACACTTCTACCAGTGAGAATTCACTTTTCTGTACTCTCCACAAGCATTAGGGGGGAGAAGGTGAACTGGTCTGGAGTCAAAATTAGGTGCAAAATAAGGATTTAATGGTGATATTTCATTATAGCCAATATCAGCACTGGCCCTTCACATTGCACAGCAGCTGTGAGCCTCAGACCGAGTTCCAAAATGGTTTGCAGACCAGGTTGCTCATAATATGTTATTTAAAATACAAGGTGGTGAAAAATACATCCCTGAATGAGATCAAAAAGTATTTTCACATAGTACCAGTGCTGCCAGTCCATTACTGAATGTGCCCTCTCCCTTTCCCCTGGGTTTTAATCACCGTGCAGCCATTAAACACGTACGTAGAGATGTTATAGATACCAGCCAGGCAGAATGGCTGTAAAAGGAATAGAACAGCAGAGGCAAGATGACTGGCAGATAGGGTTGCCACATCCCCCTTAAAGAGACTGCTCCTTTTCCACACCTTATGTCTCTTGTACCATAAAAATATGCATAGATGTATGTGGGAGCATCATAGCAGATTTCTTGGGATGCGTGCCATGCATCTGAGCTCCGAAGCTGGCTCAACGTTGTCACCATTAAGTCTCAGTGTACACAGCAACACTTCAATCTAATTTCAATTAGGGAAAAGTTACACAGAAACTTCTTTGAGAGTACACATGACCCTACACATAAATACCAATTAAATTCAGTATCATCAGTGTCTTTGCAGCGAACATTGATATCACCAGCGAGAGGAAGGAATTTAAAATGAGGCAAGGCTTGATGACATTACCTCCATCTACAAGCTCTGCCTGTGTTAACTAGTACGTCAACGATTAGTAAAACAGTGGGATTCATCTGTGAAGAAATGGGGTGAAAAGTAGAAATGACATGAGGTTTTCATTGCAGGCAGTTTTTATGTGACATAAGGTAGAATATTGCATTGCTATGCAACAAAATGCTACCTGGTAAATGAGTAAAAGCTTAATCTGCTGGGAAGTTACAGACACCAGCAGTGCTGGCAGTTGCTGCTGAGACAGCAGGAGAACTAACTAAACTAACTAAAACTACTTCTCAAAACAAGGATATACAATCTCAAACCAGTTGTTTACGTGCTTAGCTATCCCTATGTCCTGAACAGAGACAAATCTGTAAGAAAAGGGACTTTCAGTGTAAGATCAGGGAGGTTGTGCCAGTTTATATGTGGGTACTCAGGATACACAGGCACTTCATTTATACTTGAGCCATTTCCTTTTGTTTGGCTATCTTTTATTTAGAAACAATGGGACAAAAAGTGTGGCAAGTTAGGGCTTTACTTCTTGACAACCACTTTTCCATTCCGAAGCTAGAATTCCCTAACATGCAGATTGCTTGAGGGAGATAAAAATGTGCCCTTTAAACCCTTTCCACAAAGACAACACCTCCCAAACCTGCAAGATGGGGAGGGAAAGTCATCCTGAAAGTGTTAAGGCTCCTTGCACACCATCGCTCATTGGTGACTGGGGAGATTTTACAATCTTTCAAATTTTCTTTGAATCACAAGATGCCTTAAATGGACAGAAGGTCTTAAAATGTGCTCTCCATCTCCCCAGTTGAGAAAGATACATTGAAGGGGGAGGGAGGGGGATTCAGGCCACAACACAAAAAGCATTAATGCAAAGAACAGTGGGGTCTCTCCCTAATTTGACTTTCTCTACAGGTGGTCTGCAGCTGCATCCAAACAGGTTATACTACTGCCTTCCCATGGGCCTTACAACAAAGTAGGATCTGTATTCACAAGAATACGTTTGCTGGCATGGGCTGATTCAGGTCTAAAAATAAGAAAAAAGCATTTTTCAGTATAGCCTGAGGTAACTCTCCGTGCCAGCAGAAGACAGGAGCACTCTTGTTTCACTGGCTGTGTGTGATGATAAAGGATATCAGAAACCTACTTCATGTGACTCACTGAGGTCCACAGCCAGATTCCAATTGATTCATTTTATTTGTATTAGTTTGTTCTCCATCGACCACACAACAGGCTAGACCAAATCAATAAGCAATATTCTGTTTTCTATTGACTCGGGGAGTAATTCGCACCGGGCCCTGCGACTGCAGTATCTGATTTTATAGTTCTGTATATCATCATGGAAACGACGGGGCTCAGAGGCTGCTGGGAGCAGGCAGAAATGGGAAAAAATTGCAAAGGCAAGGTGAGATATTGGCTTTTAAACTATTGCACCAGCCAGAGAAGAGGTCTGTGCTGTGGGTGCAGAGGGTATTTCACCTTGTGCCTAAGGAGTTCTAAAGTGCAAACATGCCTTTGACAGAGTGCAAAAATGATGTAGGGATGAGATGAACATGCAACTGTTGTGCCACTCTTCCAGCCCTAGGACAAGGCTGCAAGGTGATGCCAGCAGCAGTACACCCTGATTGGCATTGCAGAGACAGAGCTGTAACCCATTGGTTTGGCACAGCCAAAATCCCTGCTGCCAACCAGCACAAGCAGTGGAACCTGTGTAAGTGTGAAATGACCTTGGGAGGGTTTTCTTAAATAGATAGTTCATGTCTGCTTAAATGAATTCCTACAATTCAGATAAAACACACCATCCCACAAGTTTTTAACCATTTTCCCCCTGTTTTGTTTTTTCTTTATTCCCTGGATTGTTCACAGTACCCTGGGAGAGATAGTTGCTCACAGGAAGCCTACAAATAACTCATCTTTCCATTCCTCAATTTTTAATTTTATATTTTTTTAAGGCTTCCTCTTCTTTCAAGTAGTGGATAAGTGGAAATAAAAGAGCTTTTGCCCAAAACTGTCCCACACCACTTCTTCCCCATGATCTTGTTGACACACTCAATGTAAGAGCAGGGCAGCTCTCATTACTGCTGCACAAATACAACTGACTGTATTGTAATATGTCTTTTCCCTTAAAACTTTCCCTCTGCCCCAGGTCTCAGATTCCTTGAGCTGCTGTACCAAAGTAGACAGCTGGCTTTTTCAGTGTCTCCATAATCTTGGCTTTTCTACACGAGGCAGAAAAAGCAGGCTGGGTACTGGGGTGGGTGTATGCAAGGGGTGGCAGAATACGGCCCAGTGTGTTCTTCCTATCAAATACACTTGACAAACTTTAATGAAAAGTCTTCTCTACTTCCTACTAACAGATGTTTCCAATTTTTTCTCTCTCAGCACTTTAAACCACCATCTTTAGTTTTCATGTCTAAGAGACATTATTATAGGATACATCATAATGATATACTGTACATTCATATACAGTATCCCATACAATGACTAGTTGATTTATAATTCAGATCCAATAAAGGGAAAAATTGATTTAACTGATGACTAGTGAAATACTAAATGCATTACAATGTTTGAAAAGAACATCCTTTTCTTGCAATGCGAGTGACATAATAAAATTAAATATGGATATAAGATAATGCCCATTATTATTAGGCAAGTAGAATCAAAGGGAAGAAAAGGAAGAAAAGCAATCTCTATGGATCAAGGAATGCCTAAACTTCTTCTTCGAATGTACAAAAGCATGAAGACAAACGGAAAAATTTCACAAATAAAGTAAATTCAAATTATCTCGAATTACAGTACGAAGTTGGTTTTCCATTTACTGGCCTTTGTCCATCAGGACTTGCAGCAGCGCTGTCACATTTGGGTACCATATTGGGGGTAAATGTGAATTCCAGGGATCATTAACCTTTGGGTTTCTAAGCTCTGGGATAAATGCTTGCTTCCTTAAACCTGTGTAGCAGCACAAAGCCACAATTTAGCCCCACACCCAAGGAACTCATACCCTTGTCCATTTAGCCCCACACCCAAGAAACTCATACCCTTGTCCTACAGCTCACCCCTTCACCCTGCAAAGCCCGATCAAGGTTCATCCCGTTTCTCACCCCATCCCAGAATACTCACACAATCAATACTGAGGCAATGCAGCCACTAATTTCCACGTCTCATTCCAGAAGCTTTACGACTGCTCCCCTTTTCCCTGTGCAGCTGTGTGGGCAAGGAGCCTGGCCAGGGGTGGTGGGGAGAGCATCAGCAAGGAGGGAGCACAAACCAAGGTGCCAGAGAGATGCCCCGGTGTTTGGAAGAGCTCCTCAACATATTGAACATTTCCACATCAGAAATCGAGGCCAGGCACCCCAGAAGTAGCTGGGATTTTAACTTTTTTCAAGTCAGTCACTCCAGCATTTGCACATATCTTTGTTCTTCCAGATGGGTAAATTGCTTCTAATACAAAATAACTCCAAAAGCGGCTGTGATTGCTCATACAGACTTAGATTGATGGTCAATTTTTTATAATCCTGGTGCAGTAGTTTTCCCCTGTAGGAATATGTGTATTTTGCTTCTGGAGAAGCAGTGGCAGGCAGCAATCGCTGCTGGAGCCAATGGAGTTTATTTTATTGAAAGAATCATACAGTTGTTATAACCAAAATAACATCCAAGTAATGGCACTAAGCTGCACCTCATTTCCCTGTTGCATCAGAAATATTTTTTTAAATACTTTAGCAATTTCAGATATCTTACAGAAAAGTTATTGTATCTAAAAATCTTTCCGGGGTTTTAACCTATATTATGGAATTCAACAAAACAATATTAACCAGCTCAGAGAAATGCACCAGCAGAATCTGGGGGTCAGCTAATTTGTGCTTAAACACCTCCATTTGCATGTGCAAAAGTGGATAATTATGCTCCTAGTTGCCCATTCATGTGTACAGATGGGTGCACCCACACATTTTTGTGGGATAATTTTTGGAAGCCTATAGAAAATATGGTCTTTAAAGATTTTAATAAGGTTGGCAAAACATACTTTTTATGCATAAAATTATGTAGTCCCCAAGTCTAAAATTACTTTGATTTAAAAATGAAAATTGGCAAGGGATTAATCCATAATATGGTCTAATTACTTTTTCCTTAAAAATTAAACGGTCAAGATCTTAACTCAGAATAGTGGTTACTGTTCGTGAACTGAAACTAAGAAACAGAACTGAATAAGGGATTTTATTAGGTGTCTAAATATGTATTTAGCTAATAGAATCCTCTTACCTTTGGTTGAATAACAGGTATAATAATTCTGAAAGCATATTGAATTTATACACCTGGAGCATAAAGCCCTACTAATTATATTTTTATGAGATTGAAATACAAACTGGCCAAAGCTTGGAAATAAAAAGTAGATCTGACTTGCTGTCTTTAACTTGCAAAAACACATACATTCATGAACACACACAACAAATAAAGGGAGAGAAACAGAGACAGACACAGAGGATGTCAAAAACAGATCATTAACACATCTTTTGGCCCTTACCGATGGCATTGTTAGCTTTTATTTAACCTTTGTATTGTTTAAAATGCTGAAAGTTTAATTTTTATTTGTCAAAGTGGACAGCTATATTCAAAGGGTATTTACCAGCCTGCAATGTATAGGGTTTGCTGAACACTGCTCGATAAACAAATCTGGTTTTCAGTGAGGACTGAATTTTCCCTGTCATGTTCAGCAGGAAAAAAAACAATATTAAAGCAAGGATACTTTTTCATGCTCTCTGGTATTTTATTATTGCTTTGTTTGCAGAGGTTACTTCTACAAGTAAGTAAATATCCCTGCAAATTTCTCTTTGTCCTTCATCAATCAGAACCGGTCAATTTTCAGACTAGTGCAACTAGATCAAAACTCCAGGCTGTGTAGTCATATTACCACTCATATTATTACTAAAAGCGCATCTATATTCCAAACTGGGATACCATAACCCCTTTGTCATTTTCCAATAAAAAAGACCATACCAAATAGGCAGAGCACACCGTAATTAGCAGCTGGCAGAGAAAGCTGTAAATCTGTATGAGTTCTGAACGATTTGCTTACATTGTTGCTTTGTTGACAAATGATGCTGTACATGTTAATGTTCCTGAAATGTCCCCATTGCACCTGACGTGCCAATAAATGCCAGCCAGCTGTATGAATTATGGAAATAAGATTTTTGTTTATGAAGGTATCCCAGACATTTATTTTACTGCATGCCTCTTGACAGATTTAATGTCTGGAGTTACATTGAGAAGATATTTGCTACCTGACATAATGGATAATGGAAACTTTAAAGGCTTTTTTTAATGATGAGACTAATATATATTTTTTTTTAATTTTACCTTGTGGCTACACATTTACTCTCAATATAAAGCTTGCATATTTTAAATGAAATGATACTAAATTGTTCCTAATGTACCATGAGTTGGATGAAGGCAGTGCTGCAGCGTATGAGAAAACAGAGGAAAAGTAGCTCTGAGAGCCACTAAAACAAGAGCACTACATGCAAGTTTCCCTATTTCCCTGAGATTATTTTATCTCCTGTGCACATTCACTGGTATATCATTAGTGCACAAAGGTAGCAGTTAAATCTCAGGCATTTCAAAGTATGATAAAAATCTTTTAACAGATGTATTTATAGCAGACTCCATAAAACATTCATTTAATATGCTAAGGCAAGGCACAGAGAACACAGCAATTTGTACAGCTACTGCCTATATTTAACTATATTTGACTGGATTCAGAACCAAAAAATCTGTTCCTGAACTCTGAATATTTAAAAACAAGGTGTGTGTTCTTAAGTAAGACACACAAAAAATCCCTGTAAGTATGGGAAGTCATGAAAACTCTTATTCCAACCCTTCTTTTAGCAAGTATCCTTATTCTAGCCAAGGAAAAAATTCCAGTTATCCCATCTCTGAAACAAACTCTGATTAGACCTGTCTAGGGACAGGTTTGCAGGTTAATCCGAGTTTCCCCCAGAGCTGATTCTGCGGTGCAAGGGCCCTGAAACTCTCCCAGCACCGGGGTGAGCAGCAGGTGCTGGCTCCTGGGAATCCCTGCCCCACATTTTCCCTGCCCTCTGAGTTATAGAACCTGATTCCTGCTCCAAAGTGGAAAAATTTCGCCTGGCAGAAGAGCCTGTACTACGCAAGCTCTTCAATTCTTCCTCTATTAGCACATGTTAGTGTATTGTCAAGAGGAACAATAGCAACCCCACAAACTATTTATTCCATCAAGAACAATTTATTGTCTTTTGTAAGTTCGTTTCCAGCTTCTGAAGCTCAAGAGAGAAAAATCTGCTGGTTCTTTAAAACTTCAGATGTTAGCGACTATTTGTAGTCATCATATAAATGGGGGTGGTAACCAAATTAACCAAATTCATTTTGTAACCACAAATCATTCCTATTAAAATACTCCCTTCTCACCCCACCTCAAAAGAAGAATAAGAATAATAAGAAAAAAAGGAGTCCAGATGGTTAAAATTATTTTTAAGCAAATATTTAGTGGTTACAGTTGAATTCTTCTGGCACACATTCTCCACTACAAAAATGACACCCCACATTCACTGTGTTAACCATTTTCCAATGTGCCAGCCAAATGAATGCCTCAGAGAACACACACACACACATACACACGTTATGGAAGCATTATCAGAAATGCTATAGTTAAGGTTCCTCTGCAATTTGGGCAGAAAGTGAGGCTATTTTACACTGTGTGGTAGAATTCTGTCTCCAGGTATGACAGGCAGCTCCTCAACAGAGAGCTGGGTTTTCTGCAGAAATCCCCTTCTTGAAGCACAACTGGTTTTGCTGGTTTTCAGCATATTCCTTTATTGCAAAATGTCACTGGAAATTCTATTTGGGAAGTGGGGGGAAAAGGTTTGCAACTCTATATTCACAGCAACTGCCATCTCCATATTTTGCACAGTTTAGGAATGTTTCACTAAAAGACAAAAAAAAAAAGAAAAAAAAAAAGAAAAAAAAAAAAGCCTTATTTTATTTGCCATACCCTAATTTTAGCCCGTGTAAGAAGCAGCCCAAGGAACTCCCTTTGTTGCTGTGACAGTCGCTTTAATTCCCCCGTGTTTTTCCTCGGGCTGCTTCACACACTGACCCACACTACTTGGAGCACACCGAGGGTGTATCCCTGCCTTTCCAAGAGATTTCACAGCCACCACCTCTGCACAGACACCCCTCAGTGCTCCCAGTTCACAGCCTGGAGCAGACTGGTGGGAGGCTGATGGGTGGAAGCAGGAGCACTGGCACCAGCTCGGTGCTGGCTGTGGTGATGGACGGCCGGGGAAGGTGTCCCCCCGTGCAGCTCCTGCAAACTGGTTGCTCCAGTCTGGCATCCCAGGAGGCTTGCCAGATGGAGAAACCTTCTCCGCAGCAGAACTGCAAGCTGTGCTTCTCGGGAAACTCGAGGCTGTAACCCTTTCCCTCTTCCTCCACATACCCTGTTGCTTCCAGATTTCTTTCGATGCCTACACATAAACAACCGAGACGAAATCTTCATTTCTCAGAGACACACAAACTTAACTCGCTCCTAATCCTTTTTCCAGCAAATTAACCCCAGATAACTTAACACTGTATATATAGCTTTGGGAATAGAAGCTAATTCATTCTAGGTCAGAGCTAAAACTGTGCATGTGATCCCCATGAAATGGATGAGTGTATTGTGGATGCTCACATATTTTTAAGCAGAAGAGAAGCTTTTTGTGGAGTTGCAGTGCTTGGAAATCATATGTGCATGGGCTGACTAAGGAGTTGTTTTGGGCAAAAATTAAGGTTGGCTATCTAGTGATCTTCACCTTTAGTTGATGAGACCCTGCCAGTAAAAACTCTGATGGAAGCAGCAACGTAGCATTAACACAAGTTTATTTTGGTAGAGATTAAGATCTGAATTATATATATTTTTTTAAAAGAAAGGAAATACACATGTCTGTCTCTGGGTATGGGCATATGCACACCTGTTTTACATTGGTGTAACTCCTCTGATCTCGGTGTTTTGCATCAGGATACTGAAAGGTAAATCTGACCCATACCATAAAGCTTCCAAAGGGCTAGCTCTCATTATTTTTGTTCCAAAAGCCTATATTTTGCTCAGTGGAAGATTAAAACTAATGTATAGCAGAAGAGCAATGTAAGGAATCCCAGGCTAAGTCTCCATCCTGCTCTGGGTACCTGCACAGTGGGGTAGTGCAGGAACTCGGGCTCCACTATCCATTTTCTCTTTCACATGCATGGAATTCATTGAAAGTACTGGGGAAGGAAATTATAGCAGTCTCACAGGTCTCTAACAAGAGATCACTGTGTGGAAAAATGTGACTTGTCAAGAGCTACTTTCTTTGTATTGTTTCATCAGAAAAACATACCATAAAGAAACCTAAAAGCTTTGCATTCCTCTTCCAGTACTAAATCAAACCAGATATTGGTAAAAGGTGCAATTTCACTGGAGACATACTAAAAGGTGATAATATTCCTATTGACTGAGGCCAGTGGATGGCATAAAACATATACTCCTTTTCCAGTACCTTATTCCATGAATATTTGCATTTTCCCTCTGCAGTTCACTGTTTAAGTAGTCTGTTTACAGCCAAGAAAATAAACACTAAAATATCAAATAAACAAAGGGAAGGGATCTAATTAAAGGCTAAATTCACTTACTTTGGGGGAGCAATTACTCTCAAACTTTCCTGCTCTTTCCTCACATAGGTAAAAGTTCACCACCAAGGAAGAATATCTCAACCAGGTATATTTGTGAAGGAATACAACAATATATGTATTTTTCAGAGTTTCACACGTGTTCCTGCAGAAAAGAGGAGCAGAGCAAACCCCTCCCACAGCAGACCATGCTGCTATAAATCACCCCCTGAAATGGCAGTGGGGAGTGGGAGGAGAAGTGGCCACCAGGGCCAGTGTCCAGTTGTTCTTTCTGCTGGAAAAGCAAACCCCAGGAAGGTTCCTGTGTGTCAGGAGGGTGTGCAGGGCACTGCTCTGCCAGGGGCTGGGTGTACAAAACGTTACCTGTCTCACTCCCTGTTACTTATGCTTTGTGCTGAAGAGTGGCACGTTGATTAATTACTACTCTAAAGTGCTTATAAAGCATTGGTCCAAGGCAGGTTTACTAGGTTGGGGCCTCCTGTGATTTATTGACTAAAGGAGAAAAGCAAAGGCCATTTGTGAAGGAGCGTTTTCTTCTGGATGGAGGACAAAAAAAAAAAAACAACAACAAAAAAAAAAGGTAATTTAAATTACTCATCCTCTTCTCCCCCCAAATTAAAGTGTCTGACTCTGCAAGCAAAGTCAAAGACTTTCTTCCTCTGAAATTTATGCAAAAAGATAAATAGCAACAGAGTTTTTCTCCACTTCTCTTTAAAGCACACCCTGCAAATGGTAAGAAAAGAAATAGCCCAAATCCACTGGCAAGAAAGGTCTGAAATGTTTTCTTTTGCTGATATAGGGTGCTGATCAGAGAACTCCAAAATAATTAGAGCAGAAATTCTGTAATACTTTTTGCTTTTTCAAGACTATTGTTGGAAAGGGAGAGGAGAAAGCAAAGCACAGGCACAGTCACACACACACGAGGCAAATCCTCAGGAAGGATTCATTTGGTTCTGGTTTGTCTCTGCTGCTACTTTGCTTTCTTTTTTCCACCAGCAGTAAACTGGCACTTCGGGTTTACTTTGCTCCACTTACTAAAGCCTTTTAATAGTATATAGTGCAGGAATGTGAGAGGGAAAGATTCCCATATGACAGAGATCCTTTGATATTGTTACTTCAACCAAAACTTTGAAATACAGTAGCTGGTTTTGTGTGTAGCATATGACAATTTTTCCCCGAGTCTTAAAAACTTTGATTTACTTAACTGCTGTCGCTGATGTGACTCACAGAAAAGAAAGAATGAAAAGACTGAGGGAGAGGAATGGCTCATGTGTTAGTCTATTTGATGGCACAGGATTACATGGGAAAATAATTAGTGCAGTCTGTAAAAAGAGTCTACCAAAACTATTGGTAGCACAGAAAAAAAGAAGATAATGTCAAATACTTTCAGCAATTTTATCGCTGTTTCAATACAATACTATGCATATTTTCTATTACAATTTATTTCTGTAGTAGTTAAACTTACACCAAGCAGGGGAGTAAGTAAA
Source organism: Catharus ustulatus (assembly GCF_009819885.2). Lineage (NCBI taxonomy): Eukaryota > Metazoa > Chordata > Aves > Passeriformes > Turdidae > Catharus > Catharus ustulatus. Next base: position 35,932,747 of record NC_046227.1, on the reverse strand, counting down.
CACACAACCTACATCTCAGCAGAGTTTTAAAGTGTGAGAGCACCAAAGATACCCTTAGAAAATACAAGTGGGGTTCTTAATTCCATTAGAAAAAATTAAAGTTCCTCCTGGAGAGCAAAAAGGGGATTTGGAGACACCCACCCCACTCCAGCACTGCAGTCTGTGCAGTCCCAGCTGCTCCCTGGAAATCACCCCCAAAGCAGATTGCAGGGAGCTCTGGAAGCAGCCTGGAGAAGGACACCAAACAGGTGGGATGCAAATTCCTTGCCTGCCATTGTCCTGCCCTAGACATGACCACCTGCAGCCACCACACATCCAAAATTAAAAGGTGAATATCAGAGAATCATAATCCCAGAACAGGATGGGTTTGAAGGGACCTAAAAAATCATATTGCTCCAACCCCCTGCCACAGGCAGGGACACCTTCCACCAGACCAGGCTGCTCTAAGTTGGGCTTGAACACCTGCAAGGATGGCATTTGCAGGTCTAAGGTGTGCATTGGGAGGCACTGACACCACAAAGCTGAAGGAGGGGAGGATTTCCTCCAGAACCTGCTGAGATGCCTTGTCCTCTGCTGGTCTGCTCTGCTCAGGGAAAAGAAATTGCCTCTTACACCTCTCTGTGGTCTAGTTTACCTATATGTAAAATGAAGACAGTGCTTGCCCTCAAGGGGTGTAGAGAAGCTTAATTAAGCAGGAGATTCTTAGCCTTAATCAGACTTCTCTACTTGCTAAGTACATGGGAAATCCTTCCGTTCAGGAACAAACTTGACACCATGACAAATGAATCAGCTTCCTTACCATTTTGCCTTTGGGAATTATTTTCCTTGGGAACAGATATTTATGAAGCTATAAAAAATTTTTAAAAAATACCCAAAGCAAACAAAAAAAAATCCCAAAGCCAAAACACAAAAAACACAACCTCACCCCCCTCCCCCAACAAATCTCCACATATCTATGATAGTTGATATTTTTCCTTCATATTAAATGTTTCCTGCAATCCCATCCCATCCCTTGACCCCTTTCCCTATATGGATATGATGATTCAGGAGAGGAGATTCCCATCACCATCACTGCCAGTTGAGTTGCCTGCCACAAAGAACTAAGAATTGGTCCTGCCAAATGCTGGTCAGCTTTGGTGACATCCAGAGCCTTCTGTGAAAGGACTTTAACAGTTTGAGAAGCTCAGGAACATTAAGGTGGCACCCAAAAGCACAGAGGATCATATCTGTTTTAAAGCCAGTGAGCTATTTCTAAATAGAGATGCCAAAGACAGGCAAGAGCATTTCAGAAAAGTCAAATCTCAGTGATTTCACTGAAATATTATCTATTTGTGGCATAAATAGATGCGGAGGCAAATAATTCTGAAGCATCTAAATTCCACCTTCCCTCTCCCACTCACAGAATCTGCTTTAAAGCAAAAATATCAAATTAATATGAGAATGATAGTTCTCACGGTATCCCCTGCCAGCCTAAGAAGGTACAGAGAATATCCTGAGAAACTCTCTTCTTAGGAAATATTAAGTCCAGTTTTGAAAGCTATTAAGGGTTCACAAAATTAAGAGAAATATCCAAAAAGTTTTGGTATCTCACTAGAATAAAATTTGAACTCTGGCCTTCTGAGAGTAAATCAACAGTGTGCATGTGAAATATGTTTTCTCCCTCCTAAGCAAAGCACACCAGTGGGCCTGGCAGAGGCAGAAGAGGTTTCAAATATAGCACACTCCTTTTTACCAGTGGGTACTCTTGGACCCAGCTTCTTCTGCTCTGCACCCGCCTGCTGGGAGGAGATCTGAGGCTGGGGCTTGACGCGAGATGAATCCGGGCCAAGTTTATTCATTTTCCAAATCGTGATCTCGGCGATGCCCTCCCATTCCCATTCCTCCTGTCACACCATTCCTCTGGAGTTCTGGCTCTTCCCCAGCCCGACCTCCCCCACCTCTCCTGGGACGCTCCCGGACACGAGCCCTGGCTCCGTGGTGGCTTCCCCAAGGAGACCTGGCTGACAGGACTGAAATACAAGCTCAGCAGAGGAATGTCCCCACTGGTTTGCTCTCCAGAAGCAGCAGAGCTGGGGTTATTTACAAAATCTCCTGGGTACTCCTGTGTCACTGCCTCTTCCTCCCTGGCTTCATGGAGGACCCAACGGGGCAGCACCTTCCTGCTTTCTCACCCCCAAAAATGGTTTTCCTACACCTACTGATATAAAGTCCCTCCACACAGACTCTTTCCAGCTCCAGCCTGCATTTATTCTGCCTGTGCTCCTCCACCACTGCGGTGTCCTTCCCAGTTCCCACGTAGGGTCTATTTATTCCTCGGGAACGGGGTGGTTAACAAGGAGACAATTCCATTTTACAGTCCTGGGCAGTTGTTTGGGTGCTTTCAGCACGTTGATGGACAAGTTTCTGCTGATGGTGCTCAATGCCTGTCAAAAAAACCCTTGCCCAGCCCAACCCACTCATTTTGACCTGTGCGTCACTGTCCCCTGAATTGCACCTACACGAGCCAGAAACTGGGTCACTGAACCAATCTGGGTTAAAAATATCCCAGATTTTCTTTAATGAAGTGTCAACAACTATTCTCAGCCTGAAGAGCGACTGGAACACCTCCTAATAATCTTGCTTACATATGCAAAAAGTATGCCCTAATCTAAAATGTATTTATAATATAAAATGGAGTTCAGCATTTGACCCGAGTGTATCCCACTCTGTCACAAAGACAAAGGAAATAAAAATGTGTTGCTGCAATTTCCTTGACAGCAAAAAAACCAAAACAAGCAAGAAACCTCACACATATACGTCTAGGCCAATATATATGATAATGTGAAACAATGAGTTAGATTTTTCATGGCCATGTTGAAACTCATATTGTTAGTTCTAAAACTGCAGCCGACAAACGCGATTCTTTTCCTTAATATGAAAAATCTAAATAAATAAATTCATCCTTAAAACTTCCTTGATTAAAACTTTTACTGAGTTTTTATAGACTTTGTAAGGAGAAGATTTTACAGCCAGGACTGTGAATGCTTGTAGCAAAAATAACATAATGATGATTATTATTGGTTGCTGCTGTTGTTGGTAGTTCATTATTATTACTATTATTATTATTATACTTTTGGTGGTGGTATCACCATCTGGATTATTATAACCACAGGAGTGACAAGATGCCCTCATCAGATCCATGCCCCGTTGTGTCAGGCATTATAAAAGCACATTGTGGGAGTGAGGAAAAAGTTTGTGACCGAAGCAGTTAATGCAGACAAAAGGTGCAGCGAGAAACAGAGCACAAAGAGAAAAACTGACACAGAGTCCACAAAGAGACACAACCTCAAATATCCACAGTTAGCATCTATTTAAACACAGATTTTTTTATCTACACAAATATATACGTATTAAAGCATATCATATTATGCAGTTTAAAGAAAGGTTATCAAGATTAGCAGAGGTAAAAAAGGGAAAAAAAAGGGATTTAGTTATTTGTTTTACATAGGTAAAATATCCCTATCAAAACTGGACTGATTAAAAGTGATGCAGCACAGAGAAAACAAGAGATTGAGCATTGCTGGTAGCTAACTTCAGTCAAAAGCACTGTTCAAACCACAACCCATTAAAAAAAATGAAATAAAATTCTGAGAATAACTGTTGGTAGGATCTGACCATGATTTGAACAAGCCATGGCACTGTATTTCCTATTGGGATGTGGACAGCACATAATGAAGTTGGTGGCATTCCAGCTGAGGAAGACTCTGGTTTAAAGCAGGCAGACAGTTGCATTTTCTAGAACAGAGAGATTTCTTTCAGCTCTTACAACCAATCATTAAGTGTCTAAGGTCAAAAAGCATCTCTTGTATTTTGCATATTTGATAAGGATGAGTAACTATGAAAAAAAAAGAGAATTATTTTTAATATTTTTCATCTACTTTGATTTTGATTTGTATTATAATTGCAATAATTCAAACATTTGGAATTACATATTTCCTTTTGCATTTACTTTGTTATGTGCCTTAAAAAGACTGTTTTATTGGTGAGGCTGGTAGAATTAATTTCTTTAAATAAAATATTTTTAGACTTGTTCCTGTTTAAATAGCCCAGATATTTCAGCCTCATTTACAGATGTGAACATGCCCAAAATATTTCAGCAGCTTAAGCCCTTTTTCCGCATTACATTTAAACAGTCAATTTTTGAGAGCTGCTTTTTGTCTTAAAGTTATTTAAAGTCTCATCGTGTCATTAGGCTACACTATGAGTAATCTAGGGTTCAGGTTTGCACATGACACTAAATAAATTTAAATTCTAGAACAGAGGAATTCAAAATTAAGCCTTACACTATCTAGAACAAAATTTTTTTTTAATCAGTGGAAAATAATTTAGTCCTGAGTGCAACTGGTTTTCTAGCAAACAAGTTTTTGCTCTAGCGTTCAGCTCAAATTCATAAAAACAAATAGACAAAATGACATTTAGCTGCAAGATCACATTTCTCTAAAGATAAACTGTAAGCTCTGCACAGCCATTGCTACCAAACGTTGTTTATCCGAGCTTTAAATTCTACTCCCAAATTTGAATAGACTGCAGAGCTAACAGTGCTTCTGAGGAGCAATATCAAAATATGTGCCTCCTGGGTCTAAAAACCACAAGTTATTTTAGCTTCTGCTAAGAATTGAGGGATTAAAAAAAATAAAAAAGGTGGACTACAGTAAGTAAATAAATAAATACATTATCTACCTTCGTGACCTTTCTGTTCCTGCAAGCAAACAGCGTCCATCATTTGTAACTTGACTTTCCATAAAAGTAACAGTTCATAAAAATCTGTGAAACTACTACCGGGAACAAACAAATTAAACAATGACAATGTAATAAAATAAAACTGCTGTTCTACTTCTATAGCAGAAGAATTGCTTCTTCGCTGGGATTAATACATCTTGCAGAAAACAATTTTAAATAATGTGTAACATATGGATTCGGCTTTTATTATTCTTCTAAAAGAAGACAATTATATTTATGTGATAAACTGTTCAGTGTTAGTAGCATAATGTTTATATTACTGGCCACTTAAATAGTCTTTGGCATAGTTTTATAAGGAACAGAAGCCTCCAGATCTTTTGAAATCCATCTTACAAAGTAAGTCCTGTCTGTTACTTGGAATGCAATGATTTTTACATAGTTTTCTTGCTGGGAAAAAACCGTACTGTAGGTAATCTCATTGTTAAACTGCATGCATGATAACTTTCTGATGTTCTAGCTAAAATTCCTATGGCTTTTTAGGGCTTTCTAACGAAAAGTGTGACAGCCTTGAGCTGTCGGGGAAAAGGAGGGGAATAAAAAAAAAAAAAAAATAGAAAGAAAAACCAGCAACTTTCAATTTTAACTTTTTAGAAAGGAGCAGTCACGATACACCGTTTTCTGTACTAAACCTTTTCAAGGTGTTTTCATTAATCTCCTCGCTCCTAGCAGCTAGTTGCTCTGCTCTCTGATTATGCTGGGAGATTACATTTAAGAAAAGAGTTTCGGGTAGTTTTCAAGGAGCTGCTTTTGTCCCCATTATATTCCAGATAATTTTCAAAGAGATTACACAGGAGCCATAGGAGTATTTATCTCGCTATCTCCCCGAGCTCCTGAGTCGAAGCTTCTAAAGGAAAAAGGAATGTGCTACCAAATAAATGTTTTCTGTGGCTGCTGTGTACATAGAATTTTGTTGTGAGCAACGCTGGCAGCAGCCTCTCTGCATTGCTGGGGTTCTGCTATCCTGTGTGTCAGTCACATAACAAGATCATTTGGAAAAAATTATGCAGCATGAATAAATATATTTATCTGGGTTTATCTTCTAAAAAAGAAAGAGGGGGGGAAATAAATAACAGCAACAGTTTTGGGGCATGTTACTGTCCTAATTTTTTCACTCCTGAAGTACCAGTTCGGTATTTTCAATTCCCCACTTCTCCACTGCTTAAAAAAGTTGGGATTGTTAACAAAAGATAAAGAGTGTAACCTAATGGAAGTGAAATCTGCATATTCAGTTAATTTGGGATTTATTATCCCAGTAACTAGACTTGCAACTGTTCTAAAACCGTTTTGACTGAAGACTTGAGAACAGTACGAGTGGATGGCTACCCCCACCCCCATCCTTAAAAGAAAACCTGTGCCTGCTGCTTCCAATTTAGTGCAATCATGCCTCTTACTGGCCAATACAAGATGCAGCATTAGCTGTCACATGCAAATGAGTATTCATGGGGACTTTGAAATGTGCAATAAAGAATAAAGACACGCATTCTGTGAATAATTGTTTTCTTTTATAAAACTGGATCCAAAAGGGAGTGCCATTTCACCCAGAGTCTATAGCCTTTCTATGGTTACAATCTGCTGCTGAAGCCAGATATTAGGAATGAAGTGTGGATAAATGGAGGACTCCAGTTTCCCGTGCTGTCAATCTTTCACAGTATTACATTTGCCTAACAAGAAATAATCCAACCCATGTTTGTGGTTCTTGCTATCTTGCTTTCTAGTCCAACTGAGGCTTTGAAATGCATAGGGATTTATAATAAAGTTGTCCACCTTGCATTAGCTTTTTTCTTACAAAGCCCAACCTAAATTCTTCATTTTCATCAGCACAAACAAAATCACACAGCAGTACGAGCTTCACTGAAAACCTGAAGTCTTTGAAAGCGCTCTGATATCACTCGCCAGGATGAGAGAGAAAGAATAACTCAGATTTTTTAGGGCCCATTTACACACAGGATGGGGAAAAAAAGCCCAAATCCAACAAGCTGTGTGCAGACATGGACAGATTTGTGGAGCTGTGAACAGCCAAGCGGAGCTCAGACACACACACACCTATTCACCAAGCCTGCAGCCAGAATGCCTCTTAGAGAACAAACAGCTGTCAACTCATATTGATATCAAATCATGGCATGATGTGGCCTCATCCACACAGGCAAGACCCCAAATTCTTAACAAAATAGTGGGAAGAAATAAGTAGGTGCCTGAATTACAGCACCTTTGCAGTGAACTGCATGGTCAGAAGTTAGACTTGATGATTCTGGTGGGTTGGGATTCTTATCCCTTCCAACTCAGGATATTCTGTGATCCTGTGGTAACAGCAGGAAGCACCCCAGTAAATTCAGGCTTGTCCAGAAGTGGATAAAACTGGTTAGCCAGAAGGAAGAAGGAAAGCTAGGGATAAATGCTGCCTGTACCATGGGTGGGACTGACCAGTGCAGGTCAGCATGGGGGCTCAGCTCAGGGACAGGACCCTTTGTAGGTAACTCAGGGTCTGGAATTATGATTAATCTGAAAATTAGAGGACTCCAGTTCAGCCACAGCTTCTCATCAGGTGGGATCTGTCCCAGCAGGGGCCCCAGGAAGGTGACCACAGATCTGGGAGGCACTGGATTTTCCTCCTCCTCTCACATTAATGATTCCTTGTTACCTTGTGTACTGTGCACATTTGCCCTTCAAGGGAGATTTTTTGAAACACAGGTACACACATGCAAACACACCAAAGAAATTAATCCCTGACATTGTAATTGTAATACTGTAAACACAGGCATAAAAGTGTGAGGGGGAACTGCAGGGCTGTTTCACTGGTGGGAGAAGGATTCTCACCTCCAAGGGCTGAGCACAATGACCAAACCCATCCCTTGGCTGCCTGCTTACCCCTGTGACCCAGTCTGGCAAGAAGTCAGCTGGTTCTTTTTAGCTTTTGATCCATATTTTGCCTCCTAAGGGAGGTGAAAAGGAGGGTGACCCTGAGGCTAGGACAGAGGTTTGAAACAAGGGGACTTGGTTTGTATCCCTGAATCATCACAAACTTCTGTAGGCATGTTACTCAGCTCCTCATTTTCCTACTTGCCAAACATAGCTAGCAATATTTTGGTATCTCACAGAGATGTTAGCACAAGCCCTTCAACATACATATCTGCTCATATATTATCTGGATGGAGTCATTTCCAAAACTGACTGCAAAATACTCACAAAATGCACACAGCTCCATGAGGCTTAGTCATGCCAAACACGATGCATGGCAATACATCCCTGCAACCACAGGAATGCAAACCAGGAGCTCATTCCCATGTAAAACATACCTGGGAGTCCTCAAGGACTGGGACCCTTTACTCTGCAGCCCCAGCACAAATGCATTTCAATTATTCATGCATCCTTGCCCTGCTGTCTATGGCACAGGTGGCACTGCACTTGGAGAAGCATCACAGGGGAGGACCTGCATTTGAAGACCTAATTTGGCTTTGCTTCATCCAGAGCCCCAAATCCACATTTCAGAGGGTGACTGCAGCCTTATCCGCAGTCTCTGTACACAGTAGGGACTTGGCAAATGGAGTTTGGTGAAATGGCACGGCACACTACATAGGAGACCGACTATAAATCAGCAGATTTTGGCTCTGCTCCTGGCTCTGTCACTGATTTACCATGGAAACTTGGGCAAATCTTTTACTCTCCCTATCCTTCATTTTCCGTACCCATAATGTAAAGATAATGATGCTGCTTTGCAAGCTCTTTTGAGATCCCGAGATGTTAAGTGCTAAGTGCATTTTATTAACATTAATAGCACCCAACCGAGAGGATGCTGTACAGCACTAGCCTGGCTGTCCCCAGAAAACAGATTGGAGTGGGGAAAGTGTGCATTTGTTAAGCAGCTTAGACACTGCTCATTCCCATAATACTTCCACAACACACAGGAACAAGATCTGACCTACTAAAACAAAAGGGGAAAAAAAAAATCCAAAACGCCATAAGGAGAAAATTTCTAATGTGACCTGTCATCTTATTTCCAGCACAGGAAAACTTGGGGATTTACTGGAGATTATCATTGTTGCTGTGTGTGGTTTTTGTAGCCAGCCACAACCCCAGAGCTCACAACTTGTGGTGAAGACCACTTCCATTAGCAGGCATTAATCACCATTTTATACACTCCAGCCCAGCCATCACTGAGCAGACATCGAGTAGATGCACTTAGTTATATCCTATCACACTTTATATCTGAGTCGATCTTAAAATAAGTTAATTGTACTGAATTATATCCCAGCTCTTGTATTTACAGGACCACAGCATATTACAATGTATAGTCTTTAAATGCTAACAGGCTTTGTTGCTTTACACTTCAATTTTCCATGTTTCTGCTCAAATATGTATCGTAACATACACAGTAGAAAGAGTCATGAAAATTTTATTATTAATGCATGTTTTTTTCCTCTGCTGGAGATAGAACTTTGTTGTGCATGTTATAAAATGTTAAATATTAGAATTATTTAAAGTTAATAGCATGCCAAAGAAAATGACTAATAATACATTATACAATTAGATGCCTTTCACATGAGCGAATCCATTAACAAAATAAAATACATTCAAACAGAAGACTTCTGATTTGCAATTTTTAGCTAGGATTGCCCATGTGTAAAGCTAAATTATTTATTCTTAAAAAAAATAATAAAATGCTGGATACATCAGTTTGCAATTATTTGCATTATGTTTGGATGCTTTATCATGTGGCTCTGATTCAAAAATACGTATCTCTGAGTTGCTGCAGCCTCTTCATATATGCAAAGCATTGAGCACAGAAAAACAAAAGTTTTCTTTCCTCAAATTCAGCTGATGATGCCAGAAGCACTTGGTATTGCTCTTTTAGCTGTTTGGGTGTCTTTTTGTAATTTCCCTTCAGACCAGATGCACTCACAGTTTCACAACTCCACTTTCCCCTCCCAAGTGCACCTTGTTTCCTAGATAGGATCAATTCCATCCCATCCCACCCATACAGATCTCAAGTCTGGCATCATGCAGCTCCACCTAAATTTATTCAGATGCTATGTACTGGTTTCCTCCTTATTTAAGGAATATAATAAATATAAACCTGTTATCCCATCGCCTCAGCTGATGTCAACATTATCCTGGAACAAAACACTGAGCAAGCAGCTAAACTTTTCCTACAGCAAGGAGCAGCTTTTAGCTCCTCAGTGATAAAATCTTCTTGCCATTTTCCTCCTAGATTTTCCTTTTCCATCAATGCCCTGTCTCTAGAAAGGAACCTGACGCCAGCCAAAGGAAGTTCCTCCAAAAGCAAATTATCTTCTCCTCCCTGCATCCATCTTCTCTTCACTGCTGCTATCTACTTAATTAAGTCGTTCTCAATCTTCTGTATCATAAGCACATAATGCTGGTTGATGGCAATGTGTTTTGAAATCCCTGTTTGTTTGTTTTTTAATTATCTGATTACACCAGGAAAAGAGGAAAAAAAGAAAAAGGAGAAAAAAAGGAAAAAAAAAATAGAAAAGGAGATCTCTCTGGTGTACTACAAGAAGTACAAATCCAGCAAAACACTTCATCTTATTCTCTTGCAAGAGACTTTTTTCTACCCCACTTTCTAACAGTTTACCTAATCCAGTCATGGGACTTAAAAGTGTAATGAAAACAACTATGGCAAATTCTGGTAACATCATTGCAAACCTGCAAAATTCAGGTTAAAGATGCCTTTTATTATCACCTTTATTTAGCTAGGGAGAGGTGAGGAATGCCATACTTAGATTCTGCTGAGGTTTATGTCAGGATTTTGGCATAACCTAACTCTAGGCTACTGTCACCCCAAAATATCTCCTACCCATATGTGTCCCAGTGTCAGCCCAGGGTGCAAGCCATGGATGAGCCAAGTCTCCCACGTTATGTCAGCTGGTAATAGGGGGAAACGTGTGCAAAAAGGGGCACAGAAAAAGAATATAAATGAGCAAAATTACACACTGGCTCTGAAGCAGAAGGGGAAAAAATAGTATAAAATATTTCTTCCATTATATTCAACTCTCCATACCCTGACTATTTCAAAATTTGACCATGCTATGTTGTACAAATAATAATAGTAATTACACAAAGAAGAGACAATGCGTTGAAATTAGAGCCATGGATTCATAGAATGATTTCAAAAGGCATCACTCTCCCAACTCACCCCGAGGTGTTTGTCCATGTGAAGGGCTTTGATTAGGCTGGGATTGTTACAGTAGAGTTGGGAAATGGGACCTTTGATCTCAAGAGATCTGAACAATCCCTGTTACTTGTACTGACAACAGGCGTGGTACAGGCTGAATGGTGTTAACATTTGGATGAGAGCTGAAAACCCAAGTGAGAGCTGTGCTACATTCGCACTTTTAAGACTCTGGTATCATGCATAACTTCAAAATTAAAATACAGTGTGACTACCTCTCCAAGTGTTTAAATTAATATGTTTAATAATCCCCAAAATAATAAATCTGAAGTGCAAATCAAGGCTTGGAAGAGAAGGTGGAAGCAATGTCTCTTTACATTTGCATATATGGTATGTGATAGTTCAGAACAGTAGTTTGTGGCACTGTATAACACTATTTCTTAAAGCTGCTTCCTTTGAAAAAGTTTTCCCACCAAAAATGTATGCAATATTTTTATGCACTTCTATATGATGGGATTTTAACTTTTTTTAATGTGAAAAAGCCAATGGTGTAGTCAAGAACAATTAATTATTTTTCTAAATACAGGCATCTAAAGCTTCTTAAATGCTTTAAGACATCTCACCCAGCTTCTAGCACTCAGTCTCCAAGGGCACAACTCTCCTGCAAACCCAACAGCCTTCTGAGAGTCACTCTGACACTCAGCATCCTCTCAAGTGGCACTAAATAACAGTGATTAAGTAACTGAATCAACACCAAATTGCCCCAAGAATATAGGGAAGATGCTTTCCAGGACTCTGATAATTTGCTCATGCAAGAAATTCCACTGAATTTTTATACAATACCAAAAAGAAAAAAAGAGAGAAATGTGAAAAAAAAGAAAAAAAAAGAAATATTCAATTCTAGTTCCATAGAAAAAGATGCTATAAGTGACTTGAAAAATTCTTAAGAACAGTGTTATATTTTCAGTAGTAAGGTAATTCTAGGAAATATGTAAGCACAAATGACACAGTCAATATAAGAACACAGGTTTCCTCATAAAAGTATCCAATTTTCAGAGAACTTATACTCTAGATTTTCTCATTTTCCTTTTTTTTTTTTTCCCTCCCAGAGTTTGTTTTTGCATTTGAGTGTTTTCAATTTTGGACACCACCACTCTCAGCCAATGGAGTTCAACTCTTAAATGCATTACCAAAGTCTCCTCCAACCAAAAAATTATTTGCTACTCACAGCAGCTGCCCCTGCCACAGCATTTATGGTTTCCCCAATTCTCAACATACAGAACACCACAAACACCGTGATAAAGCCCAATTCCCTGGTGCAACAACTTCCCATCCCATGCCACCCTGCAGATTATTATGCAGTGTACATCCATATATAACATCACCCTTTTTTGTTGCAGGCCCACAGCAAGCTTGTGTTTGTCAGCTACTTTTACACACAAACCACAGAACTACAGATATTTACCACAAGGGAGGAAACCACTCCAAATATTAGGCCACACCACAGTCTTGTAAGACATTGAGCATGACCAATTTTAAATAGGAGCTCTGCAGATTAGTTCTCCAGGGTGTCCATCTCCTCGAAGCTCAAATATCCCATGCAAAATACCTTTGATGCTTCATTTTATCTACAAATGAGCCTGGCACCCCCCATATTGAGGGAATTATCCCATCAGCCTAAAAATCATAGGTAGAAAGCTGTTCTGCTAGTACTTTTACCAAACGACTCAATAATTTATTTCCTTTCCGTGCTTTTTTTTGGAGTTCTGCGGAATGGCATTTCCTGCAGCGTTACTATCAGAACAACAAACCCAAACAAAGAGTCACCCATGACAACGATGAGCATCCCCCAAAAAAAGGCAGCATGCAAACCTCCAGTCCTTCTCAGCAACTAAATAACACTCCTTGAGGGGTTATCAAGAAGCTCTTCAACTTCTCGAAGTGTTACTAAGCAAGACGCTATTGTAACGCAAATAGTGCTGCGGGTAGAAAAGGAATAAAAGGCATGTTTTAAATGCTTCATCATACAATACATGCCATAAAATCCATGGTATGTTTGTGGCTGACCGCACTAACCCAGCCTGCTGCCTCTTCTGCCCCATTCTACTGGCTTATTCAGCACATGAAAAGGAAAACATGACAATACCACTCGTAAGAGAAATTTTACAGAGCTGCAGTTTGGGCAACTAAGACTTAGAAATCTGGATATTTTTCTCTCTGCTTTTTTTCTTCACACTGAACACAAAATGGTTATATTGGAAATACATTCACATTCAAGTTCTATCAATTTTTATTATATAAAGTACATTATTTACAAAATAATTTGAAGCATTCATTGCAAAAATTAGTATTTCCATTAGATTTTGTACCTGAATTATAGTTACCAGCCATTTTTAGAAGTACTATAGTTTCCCCCCTTCCCCTCTGGAAAGAGAAGGGAAAGATGTGGAAAATATACTTTCCTTTGAATGACAGTAATAAATTTTCTGTAGCTTAAAACTGACAGAGAGAGAAAAAAGAACCCACATGAATAACATGCACATATTAATTGATTCACTAAGAACTGTGGGCTCAACTAAAGTATACTGTTGTCAGAGTTTTAAAGCTTGGAAAAAAAAAATTAAAAATTAAATTCTTGGCTACAGCTTGGCATATGCAGGTCTTAACCCAGAAGCAAGCTGTTTTATAATTATTTTTGAAAATTGCTTCAGTCCATTTTATTTTCTGTGCTTGCCTGGGAAGTGTGAAAAAGAAAGAAAAAACTATTTTTGACTCAAGGCTTTCAAGACATTTTGGTTCTCAGCTAGCAAGTAACCCAGTTTGAGCCTGATATTTCCATCGTGAACTTTGGATCACTCTTGCTGGTGTCTCAGTGGGTCTGGTCACATGAAGAGCTGCTGGCAGACGTGAGGAAGACTTTGCTGCCTGTGCTGTGCTTGAGCACACCAGGAACATCACCAAGGCTGGAGGGTGGCTTTAAGGTTAGACCCCCACCAAAGCCACATTCATGTATTTTTAGAGATACTCATATGTGCTTGAAAAATACAATGAATAATCTAAAGCATCTAAAAATATATGAGGTAGGCACAGATATAAAGGAAAATCTCATCAACGTATGCACACAAGAAATTACAAAGCCACAAACAAAAAGGAAAGTGACTGAGAGAACCATTCCTCTGGATTTCCCCCCTTTTATCTAGTGATCCTTGCTGCAATTTTAAAATAAAGCCTGTGACAACCTTCTTGGCCTTCCATGCTTGTAGCTGCTCTTTGGGGATTGGCAGCTGAGAGAGGACATGCTCTCCTGAGCTCATAGAGCTTTGCTGGGGGAGGATCAGAGCCCCTGCCTGCCTCTGAAATGGAGATATTGAGGTCAATGGAAAGACAGAGGTATTTTTAAACAGGAAGTTTTGTTGGATTGGGGTGGGACTTTTTGTTGTTGTTGGTTTGAGTGGGTTTTGTTTGTTTGTTTGTTTTTGGGTTTTTAAATTTTTTTTCCCCCCTCTTGTTTTCCTTATTTCATATAAATAAAACTGTGGAAAAGGACACATCTCTTTCTTTTTTTTCACCCAGCTCCCTCCTCCTTCTTTTCAGCCCTTCTTTTCTCCCCACACCTAAATGCCTCCTTCACAAACCACCCAGCCCATTGGTATTGACCTGGAGGCTCTGTTTCAAAGGCAGCTCCATCCTCATGTCAGCTCCATGGGCTGAGGCAGAGCCAGCCAGGAAACCACTCTGCTTCCTGATAGCCCAGCTCACACAGACATATGGTCCCAGCAAGCTCATAGAATCAGCAGAAATAAATAAATAAATAAATAAACAAATAAATAAATAAATCCGAATATTTGTTCCTCTCCTCTCCCAGTTCATTGATAATGAACATGTCAGTTGGGTTGAAGAATCCTGCTGGTTAAAGGTATCATCCTTAGCTGCTCATATGGTCTGGGCTCTTACTTGTCAATTAGATTTATCCGAGTCATTTTAGAACAATAAATATAAGTGCAGATGGAATATAAACATATTGAAGATTACTGTTTCTGACGGCTGTTGTTTATTAAATCAAAAATGATGCCGAAGTGAAGATTTTGTTGATATTTCAAGTGGAAAGGAAAAGTAAATTGGAATTAGATATTTCTTAGGAAAGAAAATAAAACAAAATAAAAAAAGTAAACCCCAAAATCCAACAAACTACCATGCCACAACCTCCAAAAAAGCCTATGGGTAATAAAGAAGCAGTGATTTTACCTAAAATGCCACCTATGAACAACCTCCAGAGAAGGAATATAGCACCTATAAACTCAAAACACTAGGTATGTTGAAATCCATAAAATTTCCAATTACTGCCTCAGAATTTATTGTGCACATATGGAAAATAATACTTGTAAAAGAGAAAGGGGCTTGTGCCTGGTGCTGTCAATACTGTGAAGGATGGGGTGATTATAAAGCAAATTAACAATACTTTTAAATGTGCATTCACTTATCTTTCCAATTAAATCCTTGTTAAACAACTGCACAGACAGTAATGGTGCTTCTGCAAAGCACTGATCAAGACAGTTTTATTGTAATTTTTACTCTGTAACAATTAATCAAGTAGGCATTTTCTTTATTATTAAATTATTTAGTTAATAAATATTCACAATCAGTTCACGTATTTCTAGTTCAAACTTTACTCTTAATTTTTTCCCTAAACTGAATCATATCTTATTATATTCTCATAGAAGAAACAACTGAAATATTTTAATTCTTTTTTTTGCCCAAATACTTTGTTACTGTGAGGTAACAGAAGAATGAGATTAAATTCACTTTTTTTCCCCCTCAAAGTAGGAATATTTAGATATCTTTGGCTGTCCTTTTCCATGTTCCACAAGAAACACACCTCTCTGCAATAACACAATATTTAGCCACTGTAAAAATTCCCATATTTGCCCCTGCTTTGGTACATAAGTAGAGTAACAGAGCTGTAAAAACACAATCATTGACCTTTGGATGGTCTGTGGTGCCTTGCAGTTAACACACAAGGTATTCCTAATGAAATAACGGGATGCAAAGGTCATCTGCACAGCAAACACCCAGCATTTTGCAAACAAAGCTTTGGATATAAAGACAATTAGGAACTCTCTTGTATTATGCATGAACCAGCACTTGCTGAATGAACCAATAAGTACTGAAATCTGTATTTCCATGGTTAGTTTCCATGAACATGTATGCATTGGGATAGAATCCTAGTGTTTCAGCAATATGATATGAACTCTTTAAAGCTCTATGGTTTTTTTTTTTCAGTTAATTTAGTAATTTATTAAAATTGTTTGATTGACAGCCATAAAAAAGTGAGTGCCTTTCCAGCTACTGAGCAGATTAGCACAGGACACATAAAGGAGGAAGTTTCTAGTTCCAGGTGTCCCTGGCCTTCAGCACGGAGTTAATTGAGGATTGATGGGAGAGGTGTGTGGAAGCAGGACAAGGAACCTGGTTTTGCACAAAGAAGGTCCTCACCCCATTCATTAATGTGTGTCACAGTCCCCATGCACAGGGCTGGCTCAGATGGGGTTTGGAGCAGCCTGGCTGTGAAAGGAATCCCTCCTCCCTGTGGCAAGGTGATGGAAAGAAATGAGCTCTGAGGTCTCTTCCAACCCAAACCATCCTGAGATTCTATAATCAGCACAATGGTTTCGACCAAAGCAGAGAAAAATTCACTTTTACTTACAAATTCTGATGGATGAAAAGTCTTCCCTTTCTTTTGTTTTTCTTTTCCAGGTTCTTTTTGCTCCAGCCCTGCCATGTTTTGCTGTTGCAAAGCACCTCCCCCTGTCCTCAGGCTGATGGAGTGGTGCCTTCATGGCTCTGAGCAGCCCCATCTGGGGCCCATGTCAGACCCTCCCTGGGGGTTTGGGCCAGAACAAGGGATCTTTTCAGCAGTACCTCATGCCCTGGAACTGCCAGCACCCCTTACACGGCTTAACAGACCCATAAATGTTATTTTATCCCTTTTCCTACAGGTGTGAATTAAAAGAATCTCCTTATAAATGCGTGTAAAGGATTTAATTTACTAGACCTTGTGTAAAATCAGCAGAATCCTCTGAACACCTTCTATGTTTCTGTTTGGGACTTTTTGGTTTTTTGGGGTTTTTTTGTGGGTTTCTTTTTTGGTTGGTTTTTTTTTTAATTTTTATTTTAACATTTCCACTTTTAGGCAGGACGAATTATATGGGAATCATGAGAGGAACAGGTATCTCTGTTTAATACCTTCAGTTATTATAGAAGTCTTTAGGTGCTCAGCCAGAAATATTGACTGCTTGGTGGCTTAGTTTCTAAGCCCCAAATTTTTCAGTGCTAGTAGACTAAGAAAAGTACGAATTTCCTGATGTCAGTTTGGTACAAGCAGCTTCTACTGCCTTGATTCAGTGATTTGAAAAATGATGACTTAGAGTTTTGAAAGTGCTGAGAGATGTTATAGCCCAGTCCTCTTATGATCAACTGATCTTTTCAGCTCTTAATGGGAAAATAAATCATAGATAAAAGATAATCCTGTTGCACAGAAGCAAAAAAGGTGTGATATCAATAGACTTTTATAGGAAAAAGAAAACTCTGTGAGAGGTTTAAAGTAAATAAGGTAGTTTGTTCTGCTGCTGCTCATGTTGGCAAGGCCAAAACTCTCTTCAGGAGCTGCCTACCTCAAGAAATGACAACAAAATCTAAAATATGTTCAGAGAATTTAAAAACATATCAGGTTTTCTTGGTGTTTTTTTTTTTTTTTTTTAATTGCAAATACCTTTTAATCCCCAAAAATCTGGAATGTCAAGAGTTTTTTTATATTTTTACTGTTCTTATGTCTTTAATGATAAAACTGTCAACTTTTAGTTTCTTTTTCTTTCATAGTCACCAGTTCTCTCATTTAATTTTTGATGCTGCAGATGACATTAACAGTATAGGAAAAGGAGCCAAATAAAGCTTTGCTATATTCTAATTAATGATTATTCTAATAAAAAAAACTTTGGTATGGCAGCCAGCCTAGAATGCCCATATTATTTATATCCTCTAAATGTAGGTGTAACACAATGGTAAAGCAAGGAGGAAGAAAGAACCCAATGAGTATTTGGCCTGTAGAAGAACTGATTGCAGTCAATCTCTGCAATGCAAATAGGCTTTGAAAGAACATTTGTTTGCATTTATAATTAAATTAAAGTTTAACTAAAAAAAATAATAATAATAAAAAGGTCACTATGGCAAAATCATATATATAAATACTGCTTTCCCACTGTTAATTACCAAAAAATGAAGGTACAGGGATTGACCTGAGGAGTTCACAATAATTACTGAGGGATGGGGATGTGTGGACAGTGAGTTGTTGACCATCATCCCACTGCAGAGCTTCAGGGGAATGGGAAAAAAGAAGGTTGGGAGCACATAGTAGTTTTGCTGGTAACTTTTTTCCTTCATGAAGCCGTCTGAAACTGCTGCTGACCTCAGCACCTAATTGACAAGGAACACCAGGCTCTGGGACACGTTGGGTGGAGAATGTTCTCCCAAGCACACCATAAATAAATCCTGTTTTCCTCATCTCCCTGCAGCATTTCCCAGGTACACCATGACTCAGTGGGCTCTTTCCTGCCTGCACAGAAAAAGGATCTTATTTACACTACTGAAGCAGTGGCTGGCTATCCTTGGTGTCCGTGTTCCTTCTGGAATGTTGTGATTAAAAATTAATGGATTATTCTTTGGGAGCTACAATGCTCAGGTCTTCCACTTGCCTTGAGGACTGCTAAGTGGCATTAGGATTTACCTAAATCAGCATTTCTCCATGCATTTACCTGAGGAGAAACCTAAGTACAGGTCTGAATTTTTTTATAGACAGGATTGTAAAGGGAGTTTGGATAGGTTTTATCACTGCCCATCAAAAATCCACTCCATTGTGACATAAAATGAATGAATGCCCTCATTTCATCAGTAAAGACTAACATAAGAAACAGTGATTATCATAACTGATAAGATGATGACATAGTTCTCCAGAGGCATTAGTTTTCTTTGAATTTCCTTTGGTCACTCAGTTGACAGATTTTTTTGCACATGCCTTAAGTAACCAGTGCCAGAATGACTTTAATGTACTATTAACTCTACTGATAGTTTTTCATTTTTCACAGTGGTATAAACCAGAAGAAAAAGGTGTCTGGTCCCTCTCTGCTGCAAAAAGCCAGCTTAGACTTCTGTCTAGCTTTACAGTATCAGCCCATCTGTTTTAGGTGAAAACTTGAGCAGTAAAGTTAACCTCAAGTATGTTAACCTTTGGATGCCACGAGACATGACAGACAGGACCATTATTTTTATGGTACAGTATTTTCCTGAGCAAAGAGTTCAGTCAGTGAAGAAGGATAGAAAATCCCATTTTTGCCTGTGTGTCTCCAAACAAAATACAGCTTACAGTCATTTGAAAGCCAAGGCAGGCTTCATTATCGATACACAAATACCCAACAACTATAAATTTAAGAGACCCTAAGTAATGAATCAAAACTCTGATGCTGATTGGTAAATGATGATTTATTCAGTCTTGTTGAATTTACTGATATAAATACTGATTCCTTACAAACCAGAGTTCACCCTCCAGTTTCATCTGAAGACAAGACTGATCTGGAATAGCTGAGGAGGTGGCAAACACCTACTGATCCCCTGAAACTTTCCCTAGAGATGCAAATGGAGGCTTGAAGGTGGGAATATTTTTACATCTCTCCTATCTCTCAATTTCATGAGAATATTTGAGTCAAAAGTCTTAGTTTATGTATAGTACCAATCTAATTGAGGAAGTTGTTCTCCAACAGCTATCACCCTCACACAGAGCACACAATATTTAGCAGTTCTGGTAATAGTCTCCAGGTAACTTATAAAAAGATCATAAAAAGTAGGACAAAAAATGTTGCAGCAGCTTCACATTTATACTTGATTAATTCAAAATTGTATAAGGTTTAAAATGCAATTTAAGATTTGGTATTTAAGATTTGGTATTTTCCTGATTCCTGAGAAACTTGATTTTATTTTCATGTTAAGTAGTATCATGAGGTTCACTATTACTGATGATATTTGCTAAGATTTTAAATGCGAGGAGAGTTATTCTTTGGTAAGAGTAGTAAACTATTTGGAGATAAATTTATTTGTCATTCATCCTTATTAGTTCTCAATATCATCTTCCACACCTGCAGCAGGATCTACTCATCAATGTTAGATTTCTTTAGGCCACATCAGTGAAAAGTGTGCTGTTGTATTTGTGGAAATGTGTTCATTATAGACAGAATCTGTGGAAATATGTTCAGCAAATATGTACAGGATGGTTCTAATTCTGGTTAGCAGGTCCCCAAAATATTCATCTTTCCTCTTTCGTTTTCTGGGGTCAAATCTTTGTGTTTTCAAAATCAGTGGTAAATCTTCCACTGACTTTGGCAGAGTCAGTACTCCATTTTTAGTATTTCCTTTTAAGTTCTTTTCAGCACCTTTTTCTCTTTCACTGGTTTCCTTTGGATCCCTGCTCTACTTTTGGTTTTGTTTAACTTTCAACATCCAAACAATCTGCTATTTTTCCTTTTAATCTTTTTCTTTCCCCCTCACTTTGATTCCTTGGTTTCTACATATGCTTTGCTTTTTGCCACCTTATTTCACATCTCCATTTCCTCCCGTATTTTTAGATTTGTTTGTTGTTTGTTTCTCATCTCAAGTTTAACTACTATTTTCCTCTGCTTACTCTGCTCTTTTTCCTCTCTCCTAGCTGACATTTCCCTCTGTGCAATATCTTTCTACCTTCCCTTTCCTCTCTTTTCCAAAACAGGGCTCATCATTCCATGCCACTAATGTATAGCAGATTCTGAAATACTGTCATCTGAGACAGTTAAGTACTAAACAAAACATTACCAGGGTGGAGGAATCACTTACCCTGATTGACAACAAATCGTAACTTCTGTATTGTTGCCAGATTGCCGCTAACTCTGTATATTCCATCAACATCTAGACCTGAAAAAGAAACACATATTTCATTTTAGATCATGGAAGTATTTTTCTTTGTACGTCTGTCAGGAAGAAAGAGGCACTCTCACGAGTATGAGGAAGAGCAGCGCAGCGAGTGACTGAAAAATAATCCACCTGACAACAACTGAAGTGCCTCCTCACTGATTAAAGCAACTATGAAAAATAAAAGTGGGAGATTAACTTAAGTGAATACAAAACACCTAGCTATAATTATCTTGTAATTCTGTCAGCAGAATACTGCTCTGCAAGGGGCTTTGAGTGTGACAGGAGAGCAAGGGGTAATTGGCTCGTGGGGAAGGGCTGCTTGGGACAGGCTGTGCCAGCCCTGCTTGAACGTGGATGTTTGTATTAATAGTGCCAGGGAAACTTCTCTGTCTGGGCTCTGGGCTTTTCAGACATGAATTCCTGAGGCTGTGACCTTTCTGAAAATAAAGCACTGAGGTGCCCACCCTGAAATCATGACTTGTGTGAGACTCCACACAACTATCATTTCTCTACTATATTCTTCATAGCGGCTCAGACAGGTTTGAGGATGAAATTAAATATCCCAAGTAGCATATGCCCTGGAGTACATTTCTTCATTGATATAGGCCATTCTTTTCAAGGACAACCTGACAGTCTTGTTTCTCCCTGCATATCTACTCAAGGTTTATCTTCTAGGTGAAACTAGATGTCATACTCCCTTTTGTGACATATTATCTCCTACAGCAAGCTCTGCTGATATGAGTGTTTAAAATAGCACTTCCAGCCCCTGTTGCATAGCTGTAGCATTTCAAAGCACATGGGAACTGCTCTCCTTTCCGGGAGAATTTGCTGAGGTGCAACACCAACCCAATCCTAGTGCCTGAAAATCGAACCCATGAAAACATACATTGTCATTTCACATTTAAAACTTGCAAGTACATAAGAAGCCAAGGGAAGCTACACAAATCAGTTTTTTTAAAAGGCTACTTATCCCTTGGAACACAAGTTTTAATTAGGTTTTGGCAAGCAGTTTCAGAGAAAGCCTTTCTCTTGGAAAACGCTAATTTGTCAAACCCAAAAATTTTCAGGAAACACTCCCTGACAATGTATCTAGGGGAAATAGCTTTCCAGTTTGAGGTGAAGGGAAAGGAAATCTGAAGGTATAGGTAAGAGTAAAAACAAATGGGAAAGCCCAGAAGCCCAACTGTGATAACAGTTAAAGAAGAAGAAGCTGAGGTTCAAGTCTTTATTGTCTCTTGCACCATGGCACATGAGTGGACTCAAGTGTTTGGATGCATTTCTCAATGATGTAGAAATATTTGAAAAACTTACTTTTCCTTTTGATGCAGACTGACATCAGGTAAAATATTGTGTGTGTTTGCATGCTTGTTTTGTCTCTTCACAAAACACATTTCTCGTTTTGTGTCTCTGCAGCCAGGAACATCCCAATTTGGTTTGCATTTAAAAACTTACTTTTAAAATTAATTATAATTTATTTTTCTGGTTATTGATAATAATTGTGTATTTTATTGGATAGTTTTCTACCCTGAACTTGTGGATATCCTGCAACAATACTGAGAGTGATGATTCATTTCAGGAACATCTCTCCTCTGGTTACAGAGGGATAAAGAAAAAGTTTATTTAAGAGAAATCAGAAAGGATTTAGTAATCAAAAAATCTTGGAAATTATCCATCTGCTGGATATATAACATATGAGCAAATGGAAATTACTAAAATGTTTAAGTAATGCAATTCTAACCTAAATCTGAAGAGTCTAATTCTGTTTCAGTAAGGGGAGAGTGAAAGACTAATTCCCAGCATAGGACTGTGGGACTCCCGTGGTAGAGGATCAAGAATTGCATCACGTAAATTAAAGTCTAAACCAGAAATTAAAAAAGAAAAATAAATCAAACTAACAAACAGGCAAGCCACCAGACAGAATGCTAACTTTTGTTTGGATCTAACTCAGTTCAGTTCTTAACCTCATTGGTTATGTGGGAGTGAAAACAATCCATGTCACTTTGGGTGAAGTAGTCTCACATTAAGAGCATCAATTTGGAACCTGCATAAGTCACCCAGATCAAGTGAAAATGAACAAGCTGTGTTGTAAATTCGTGGCTGTTACATCTTGCAACATGATCTGGAGTACACAAGTGCATTATTATTGTTAATAAATTAATTTTGGTCCAGTAATGAGGTTTGATTAGCATTTTATTTGGGCACTATACAATACGGCAGAGAAAAAAAAAATAGAAAAAAAATCAAGCCGATTATAACATTCACGTGCCATCAACTTTCTGCTCCAATAGCTTTGAAAGTTAAGCCAAACCAAACCAATGCAAATTGGTGGATTTGGACATCCTTTTCATGACCACATTATCTTTGCTGGATTGTTAACAACTTATTTTGGAAATCCAATTAGGCACAAAGGAGAATGGCAGAGAAAGAGAGAGAAAAAAGTGTATTTCATAGGTTTTATATCCTGATTCTATGAAGAATTTTCAAAGCAAATTCACTTTTAAGGGTAGCTCCATCAAGAATGAACAGCAGGCTATAAATACTTAGGGAACAAGATGAAACAAAAGCATTGCCCAGTTTCCTATCTGGTGCTGGAGTTTAAGTATAGTGGTAAAGGAACTTTCAAGAAAAAAAATTCATAGTAATAAAGTCAACTTTAGTTCACTATAGGATGGGGTTTATCAGGGAAGAATCACTGGATTTTGCCCTAAAGGAGAACAAGTATTTTATTTGCTTTGTATTCCAGTCTCCAACTCTGTTTCTGTTTGTTTTAATGAGGAACCTGAGAACAGGATGGACCCACAATTAGAAATTATAGCCAAAAGCACGATAATGACTTCCACACTAAATTTTGTAATGATATGAGAAATGTAGAAAAGGTCTTACTCAGGAATGCATCAGTTCAGCTGCCAAACTATAGCAAATTTTAACTATTTTATTTTAAAAAATTACACAGGTGCTCCTGATGAGAAATTTAAAAGGCAACTGGGCTCAGACTTGGCTGAGATTCACAAGTAGCAATGAAAGTTATAGTCACTCTGCACTGCACGAGGGATGGTAGAAGAATATTTATTTAAAGCATTTCTTGCACTCCTGTCCAAAATGAAGTAACAAAGAATGCAGGCCAATATCAGATCTAGGACCAGTTTAAGCTGGAACTAGGTACTGCAGGGAAATACTAACAGACAAAAGAAAATTAGAGTTTAGATGATATATTTATTTAAAAAAATGTTTTAAAATACTAGATTTCAGTATTGATTGAGGTAGTCCAGGTGATTTATGAACTGTCTGAAGTTAAATGTTCTCACTAACTCATTTCTGTTGCATATAAAAAAAAAATATCCCTCTTCCAAATCACACTGGATTCTGTCTAATCCTAATCTCTATTTGGTAATATCTTCAAACTGAAAATAAAAATAACTTCTCTATGTGCAAGGAGAAAGGGGTGGTGGTATTCAGAAATTTCTCTGGTTTTTAACAAGATTTAGAATTTAAAACATACAATTTCAAACAGCACTAGGTAACTTCCTGCGTGGAAACCCATGGAACTTTCACAATTAATGTATCCTGAAATAGGTGTGGTCCCCAGGCCTGTTTTGTAAAAGAAACCATCGTGCTGGATTCAACAACAAAGTGAAGTACAAACTTGAAGAAAGGCATTCTTTAGTTAGTCCTTTCATTTAAAATCAGTTATGTTCAGGGCAGAACTATTGTATTTCAAAGGAGCCTATTATGCCTTCCCATAAACAGAAAGATCATACGTTTTAAAACTAAAGTATCATTATGCAATCAAGCTGTTGTATTATAAACTATTTTGTGGGCTCAGATGCCCAGGGCTATCTTTACAAATATTTAAGAGGTCATTATCAGGGTATGTTCTCCCTAAAACTATAATTCTTTCCTTGTGTTTTCATATGCATCTTACCATAAATATCTGATTTATAAACATTTTTTTTTTAAGTTTACTGAGGGCACAAAAAGTGAGACAAGAAATCATTTAAAGAAAAAGAAATAAGTGAATGCAGGAAATACATCCACGTCACAATAACGTGATGAGAAAAACAAAACAAAGTGCAGCAAAAAGAAAATTTCACAAAAGGATCAATATGTGTATTCCAGTAGAAGGAAAATCATGAAGGCTAGCAAACTAAACACTAAAATTTGACATTAAAATACTGTATCTCCATAGGGTGACAAAATGTACCCATAGTTTCAGGTGAATGTGTGAGCAAAAATAACATTTTTTGTCTGATGCCGTGGAAATCAGAGGTGAAAATGATGAAAACCATGTAGAAAATGTGAGCTACACACCAGAAAGTGTTTCTGAAATCCCTGTTTGCTTTTTGGTGTGGCAGAGGGTGGGGCTGTACATGCCCAATGCCCCTGGAGCAGAGCTGGGGGCTGGCACTGGGGTTGACTCTGCTCTGATGGGACAAAGCTGCTGTTTTGATCACCAAAACTGCCCCTTTCTTGTTCTCCTCCCAGCAGATTGTCACACTTTTGAGGATTAAAATGCCCCAGAAACATATCAGCAGCACATCATCATTTGATGGAGAAGCAGGTCCATCCCCTGTCCAGAGAGAGTACCTGGCTACCATGGAAAAGGTGCCATAAAAATGTCATGTTAGATACTGCCACCAGACAGAGGATAAACAGGCCTAGGAGATCAAAGGGTGCATGATATTGGAAGTCAATCTGAAGGACAAAAAAATAACCACTGTTGTAAAAAGCATCCATTTCCATTGGTGGCCACGATGTGTTTGTACCTCACATTTGGAAACAAAATACAGAGAAATATTTGGAAATGACTAAGGCTGAAGAGTTACTCTGATACTGTAAAAGCAGTAAGAGTGATGCTCTTGGAGACTGGCTAGACTGACCTCAGTCACAGACAGTCTACTTAAATAATTAATTCAGGACACTATGAACAAATAATTCATAACAAAATATCATTAATCCCAAACAACACGGTTTCATGGAAATCAGGGCTTTGTCTAGCAAACTTACTGCATTTTTGGATGGAACTGAGTATTTGACAGGTCTGGTTGGTGAAGGCAGTGGTGTTGAAATAGTGTTTGGCTTTCCATGCTGCTTTGACTTAGTACCACACGACATTTTGATTAAAGCACTTGCATTCTATAGAATTAACAGGGCATATATTACATGGATTAAAAACTGGCTGGGTGACAGACCTCAAAATGTGGAAGTTAATGGGAGATATCAGTTAGCAAGGTCAGAACTGGCACAGCTCTCAAGAGCAGAGCTCTCATCCAGTGCCACCTAATACCTCTATCAGAGATGGGACAATGAGAGAAAAAAATTCCCTTGGCAAAACAAGCAGATGACACAAAGGTCAGGGAGATATTAAATGATGACAAGGACAGGTAAAGTTACAGAAGATCTGAACTACTACCTTAAACAGCCACAGTCTGGCAAAATCAGGTTTAGTATGGAGAAACACAAGGTACATCCAGCACTCTGGATTTAGGCTACAAAGGACTTGAGGTTTATTTTAAATAAAGAGCTGAACATGATCTCTGAGCTCAGTGCTACAACAAACAGGACTAAAGTAATCCCTTGAATTATAGAGGAGTATCAAAGAAGCAGGGATGAGATTGAACCTCTTCATGGGCTACAAATAGGATCTGTAGTAAAGCACTGGACTTGATAGCAAACCAAATAACATGAAATATAAAAGAAAAGCTTTGTTGCTTCCTATTAAAGAGAGGACGGAGAAAGGTCCTCTCCACCTGTACATTTGAAGGCACTGGACTTCCTTCCAGCACTGCCCAACTGCAGGACCTGTGGCAGCAAGCCTGAATTAAAGGCAGCATAACAAAATTTTCTTTTTTCCTATGATGAGTAGAAATCAAACACTGCTTTAGAATTCAGTAAAGACAGAGATAGTGGGGGAAAGAAAGGAGAGGGAATATTGTACTATTCCTTAAAAGGCTATGAAACGGCTCTATTGGAGGTGTCTGACATGAGATTTGGTGAATATCTTTAGGAAATTAGCTGAAAAGAAATAATTCTATGTTTGACTGCAATAATATCAAGAAGATGAGGGGCATTCCTACATAAAAAGAGAATCTCATTTTTTCTTGCAGTAATAACTCGAAGATGCAATGAAAGGAGAAAAGCTTGACTAAGATCTTATTGTTTTCAAGACCCTATAGAAACTGTTTAATGGAAGCAATTAAAACACTGAATATGAGCATTACATACTGAGAATGAGTAACAAGTGAATATGATGGAGGATATACCTCATTCTGTTTCATATGACTCGATGGTAGAGTTTCCACTCAGATATTTATACACAAATAAATAAGGGCAGTGAGAGTACAAAGCAAGTGTAATTTAAATGAGCACACAGTTCACTGCTACACAGGGCTGCTGTTTAATGCCCAAATCAAGCTTGCTCTGCCTCTGTCGTCTTCTCTATTGTGCTGTGCTTTGACATTCAAGAAGTTTATGGTTTAAAAGCCCCAGGAACAACAAGACTTCCTCAGGAGGCTGCCTGTAATAAGAAACTAAACTAAGCTTTGAGACTATTTGTTTTGAATGAAGCCGTCGAACACGCAGTGTGCTCACTGTAATTTTGCCCTTACCCCCAATATATACTTTTGCCATTCTGCTAGTCCCACTTCTTGCAGCTAAACAAAGTGACCTCATTGCTTTCCACTGTATTTTCTTTTAAACATTGGCTGGGATGATTGAGATTCAGGAATGTGGGAAAATGGATTCCCAAGCCACGTCCATCCCCTTTAATTCTGAGCTGTAATTTTTGGCTTGGCTTGAATCACAGTCATCACATTTCAGTCTGAATCTCTCTGTAAAGTGATCTTTCTTAAACATTTCTTTCACTCATCATGGGATCAGAAACAAAGCCATTCTAGTCTTTCAGCGAAACACTTACAAACGTCTTTTTACAGCGACTCACAAGAGCTGAATTTCCTTTAAAAATGTTTGAAAAAGAGGAGGTTTTCATTGCCTGATTGTCCTCTTTGTGAATCTTGTCATCTGTATGCCATGAGCTACAGCTATTTTAATCTGTTTTTGTTTGCAATCCATTTGGTGTCCGCCCAAGAAAATGCAGGTGATTCTAATTAACTTACTGCTGAAGATGTGGAAAAATCTCAATTGTGCGACAGAGAATTATACACTTAAAACCTTCCCTCTATTATTTATAACAGCTTATTAATGAAAATGATTACATGAATACATTTACCACCTGATTCATCTTTGTTCACTTTTTAAATCAACAAGGTTTATGCTAAAGGGGAAAAATGCCTACCAAATACAGACCTCAAGTACACACATCAGCTTGCTGCTTTAAATGGAATGGCAGTTTAAAAGAAAATAACATTGTCTTCATGCAATGCAGTATAATATCTGAAATTGCCAAATGTTTGGAAGTAGCTGTTCTCTCTCTGTAACACATTAGTGTTTAATTTTGGGAATGCTTATTCTCTGTTTTGTTTACATGTTTTGTTTTCTCTTTTAATACCTCCTTCACCATTCCTATTCCCTTTCATCTGCTGCAGTTACTGCTTCTCATGTACGGGTTAGGAGATCCACTCTGACCAATCCTTAATTCATCTGAACTAAAATAAGATTTCTTTGGTTTTCTGCTACTTTATCAAGTACAATTCTTTTCCTGCTAACCAAGAGTGATTGAGGGTGGTGAGGCTCTGGAATGGGTTGCTCAGAGAAGCTGTGGATGCCCTGTCCCTGGAAATGTTCATACTGGGATAGTGAAAGGTGTCCCTGCCCATGGCAGGGGTGGAATGAGATGATTTTTAAAGGTCCCTTCCAGTGCAAATAATTCTAGGATTTTATATTAAAATCAGTGGATGCTACCTGTATTGAGCATTTTCTGCTAGGTACAGCTAGTTTACCACCTTCCATTTCTATTATTCTGTGCCACACTCTGATAGTCTAATTTGAATGTGATGACAATATGGATAATGCTGTTTATTTTGGGAAGGATGAAAGCCTGAATAAAGGTTATCATTTTAGGAGAAGCTGACGATGGAAAAACTCATCCACTGTGTGACATGATCAGAACAGCTGGGGATGCAATGTGGAGGGTGGGGGAGAAGAGAGCCAAGGTATTTTGTATGTTCAAGAAATATATACAACATTGCCATTTCTTATATCCCAGCTGTGCCTGTTAACTTCTGGAAACATGTAGAGCTCAGCAATAAAGCATACTTGACTGATATTTACTGCAATGTGCATTATAAGACATTTTCTGTCACACATTATGTTCTGAAAGAGTTAAGTAACACGAAAAATACAGGCTCGAGATTATATCTGTCATGGATGAAAATACTACATTTATGCCTCATTGTAATCCATTCATTGGTTTATGTACCCCAGCCCTCCAGGGAGTGTCACAACTCCACATGATACTGCTGAGAGCTGTATTTTGCTTTTGGATTTCTGATTTAGCTGAAAGAAGTTTAAAAACACATGTAGCCTGACAACTCCCTATTGGCTATACAGCCGAGGAGGGTCAAGAGCATAAACCATTCCAGAAAAAGCCAGCTGTGACTTAGGCTCACTGTAAAGATCTGCCTCTTACAGACAGTAGCAGACAAGAAATTTATGCATTTTGCTAAATCCTCCCACTTTGGTTGAACTGTGCTTCATTAGGGGATCCATCATCACTGACATCGTGCCTGTGTTTTTTGAGCAACATCAGAACTCTAAAGGAAGTTGCACTTTGGGGGGTCCAAGGTCCTTTTAGGAGCGTGCAGAACTTCCAGTCAGGTCCACTGACACCACCAGTAGGAACTGTGGTTAAAGCTAAGGGACGGCTACAATTCTCCAAACATCCCTTGTTCCCAATGCTGATTTTAAAGAGAATTTAGTGCACAGTAGGGACAAATCTTTTTTCCTTCTTTCACAATAGTGAGAGATTAAATTAGACCTCGGTAATGTCACCTCCCCATCCTGACTAGTGCTGCTTCTTGTTGGACTTTGAGCAGTTGGAAGTGGAAGAACTGCAGCACCTTTGCTTGGCAAAGAGATTTTTTGTTCAAGTTTTTTTTTTATATATAGTAATGACTGGGATAGGAAGTTTAGGGTGGAAAAGGGATATTTAGGAAGCAAATTGAAAATCACAGACCTGCTTCTTCCAAAATTTTTTTTGGTTTTAGAGACAACAGAGGAGTCCAGATAGGGAAAACACTCTTTATAGCAGATCCATTACTTGATAACCTGACACTGTGCTCTGTCCAGCCTCAGATGTCTCAAGGTAATCTCTGTTATCTCCAGGATCAGGTCCTACTCAACTTTCCATGGACCCATCCTCCAGCCTGAGCATCCCTGGGCAGGGATGCCAAGGCAGAGTTTAACTGCTACAGCTCAACAGCAGCTGAAGAAATATCAGTGGGGCACTTGATAGCACTTGTTCTGTTGCATAGCACAGAAGGCTGGATCTGTGTCCTGCAGTTAGAAATCAGACCTGTCTGGGGACAGGAAACACAGAGGTTCTGAGTTCCTAACAGAGGAATGTGCAGAACCCTGCTCTAAAATCTGAGCTGAGGTTTTAATGTACACTTGGTAGTGGTCTTTGTTATTCACATTGTGTTGTAGGCATCTATCTTCATGGTTGTTTTTTATCTTTAAGAGGAGTAAACATTTAAAAAGTAGATTCTTTAGTCTAAGGCACGCTATCAGACACCTTTGGGTGTTGCAGTCCACGGCTGTGTGGAAAACCCCGAGGCTGTCTTGGATGATAAGTATTCACACAGCTATCCAACACCAACCCTGAATTCTTAGCATTGCATATCTGCCCAACATATAAATGCGATAACACAAAGGTGTGTGTGTGCATGTCCATACGCAGATAGCTTCTACTTTAATAGAGCCTCTCTCTGTGAACTTTGCTCACATTTCAAGACCCAATAACAGTGAAAACTGTGGGATTCCACTGAATGCCCAACCACCTTTTTTAGTGTGATAAATCTCTAGTCTAAGAAGTGGGTAAAATTTTCTTGTTTTTGCGAAATTCATATTTAGTGTTATGAAACAGTGGCATTAAGCAGCACTACAGGAAACAACAGAGACATCAATTTTAATATGACACAAACCTATTGTGTCTACATATTTTTCCACTTTAGTTTGCCATCTTAGCTGCAGGACTCTGCAGCTATATATATAGATTATTTTTCCTGTCATTTCCACTGTGTTCTCTGTCTCCAAACATATTCAAATAACTTAAAATCTTTTTTTTTCTGTCTCCATTTAAGTTGGGAAAAATTTGAGCACCAAAGC
This sequence comes from Catharus ustulatus, assembly GCF_009819885.2. Classification (NCBI taxonomy): domain Eukaryota; kingdom Metazoa; phylum Chordata; class Aves; order Passeriformes; family Turdidae; genus Catharus; species Catharus ustulatus. The sequence continues at coordinate 35,901,567 of NC_046227.1, read as the reverse complement.
AACACTCACCAAAAGATGCAGTCAAGGTGTCTGCAGAAACCATAACACTCCTGAACTGGATTACAAAGATTGATAAGTACCAAAACTTGAGAGACTGGTGCGTCCTTCATTATTTTGGCAGAAGCAGCTCCATAGTTTTCATGCTATGGTTTGACATGCATTCCAGGATAGAATACACTAAAATAGCACAAAACTTGTAAATGAATTGCTCAGGGACTCCTCAAAAAAGTTGTTTTAAGTATAGTCTGAAAAGGAACAAATTGCTTTCTGCTTTGAAATATGCAAATAAAAAAAAACCTCAATGAAATACAAATTATATAACTAAAACATAGCTGAGACATGCAAGGAATACTTAAAAATACTGACTTCTGATAAGAAAAAAAACAGTTGCTGGCAATAAAATGCACTGGCTATCTGTTAGCTGACTTTTGGGTGAAGTAAATGCATAAATATTAATATAATTTGATATTTTCATGGAAGATAATTATTTTATAATTTAAAGCTACAGGAAGAAATTTGATTTGAATCGTTGTCTTTGTGTCTTAATGCTGACTGTGGCATGGAATGATGTAAGGAAGGTAGAAATCCAATCTCATCCCTTTCACTAGGGTTCACATAGGCCCTCTGGTATTTCTGAAGGCTTGGAAAGATGAAGTTGGCATAAAGTGCTTTCCATATCTAATTTCCTTCTTTGGTGAAAATTCCAGTAATTATTAATGACATTTACTATACAGACATCCAAGGCATTTTCAGAGTTTCTAACAGAAACTCTTGCTGTAAGCTGTGGCCTTTTGTGTTTTTAATGTATGGCATATCAGAAGACAAAAATGCAACTGAAACAGAGATAATAAAAGACACCATTGTGAACCATTTTTAGTGTGCAAATTCAGATATTTTTCAGGCATCTACATCATGAGAGTTTGAGAAGTATTTAAAAATATCATGTCTTTGCAGACACTGCTGTGAGGATAGTCCTACAGGTCACAGATCAGGGCATTAAATAAAATGTTTTGTAGCTGCTCTGGTTTAGTGCCAAAGCAGGAAAACCTGCCTGCATAAATAGCACCCTTCCAGAACCTTCCACCTCTTTGTTTGGATTCAAGTCTGGCTTTGCAATTTGTTTGGGCTGGAGAATTGGAATGGTTTTGTTTTCAGTGGTTAGAGGGGATGCTCAGCTGGTTCAAAGCTGAGTTTACAGTCTAAGTGAAAGCAGTTTTCAATAGCAGAGGATGTATCTTATCTTTCTACTAAGGTTTATTAAAACTATGTAGCACCTGATAATTTAACACCGAATGAGTGACTGCTAAATTTCCCCCTCTCTTTGTCCCTCTGTCTCACACACACAAACACAGGAATGCTTCTCGCCTGCCAAGCTGTGTGCCAAGATTTTGTTCACTTTAATCTCAATCATATGAGTTAGAGAACCATGAAACAAAGTCTCTACCAAGTATGCTGACAGATTTTTAGTTCTCGTGGCTCCACAGGGCATCACTACAAGCACATGAAGGAACTTTTCTTATTAAAGGTTTCTGAGCTGATCCGTTTTCCATTTAAGTCAACATGAGCACTATCACCATGAGGAACTCAACACTTGCTAACTGATACCATACACTCATCAAAATTATTTCAATTCTAAGTAAACAAAAAGCTGTGGCACCTCCAACACCATTGTGTGGTCACTGCTGGCACGGTGAAGCCATTTGGTGGCAGATAGTTTGGTGTTATAACATAAAACCATGTCAGCTCAGGACTGACAAATCACAGCATAAGGTTTGAAATATTGGGGGGAATTTTCCTGCAAAGGTGAAGAAAAGAGGATGGAACAACGTCTTTCTGCCTTTTGGGGACTTTGTTATCTTCTGAGTGAAGGCATTTCAGAGATGTCACCTTACCCTTGGGTTGGAGGCATCCATGGTGATTTTAAGAGCCTCAAGTGTCACCTGCTAATGGTCCATAGTCTTGGCAGTTAAACAAGTTATTCATTTTTAAATCTTGAATGAAAATCTGGGAATTTACTTTTTTTTTTTTTTTTTCCCCAAAGAGATAAAGCTTAAGGCCCTGAAACAACAAAACTTGACCCATTTCCTTAACTGTAAGGCACAACTATTGACCACAGAAGAGATCTATTCTAGTCCCTAAAGAGAAGTCTCCATCTGTCTTGGTGGACAGAGGTTTGTTTTAATAAAGCAGGAATTACAGGAAGAAATAACCTGTAGAGAATAAGCATGAGAAAGCAGTTTCTGACTGCCAATGTATTTTTCCAAAAAAGGTCAGTTATTTGAAAGGCATCATCTCTAACATCAAAAAAGGTGCATGAAAGAACCAAAGGGAGAGAGTTGAAGGAACCAAGAGGTCTGTTGTGTTATGAAACAAAATGCTCACATTTTGCTCTCATTTACATCTAGGCCCTTCCTCCCAAACCATTGTTTGAGTGAAGACAAAAGAAGTTGGTTTGCTATATAATTGGATCCATGATCTGTGTGGATCCTGATCACAATGAAACAATCTGCTGAGCCAACAGACAGAGATCTTTGAAAGACTTGTTAGTTCCCTGGGGGGTTATCATGCAGTAGCCAATTTAGGGACAATTCTGTTAGTAGGTTGCTAACCATATCAGTTTCATAATTTCAGGGGAGCCAAAAAAACCAGAGAAATCTTCTCTTAAAGAAGTGAAAGCCTTCACATAAAGCTTCCTTTTTAATCTGTCCTCCTGCTTTTCCCTCTGCCTTCCTCCTGAAGCTCTCTGTGGGTGCAATTCCTCTTACTTAGGTATCAATCCCATTAGACTGTGGTATGATATGATTAAAACATTGATGTAACACAAGCTGCTGCAGCAAATAATTGAAGTAATAAAATACAACTGCAGTTATTTGCTCTCTTGAATTGCAGGCAGAAAAAAAAAGAAGACGGGTTTTTTAAACTGACCCCATCGTGTGGCATGCGGACAGTAAAACTTCTTTTTTAGTGTGTTTTCTTTTATTGCTGTAAAACTTTTTGAAAAAATTACATTGTAGTTGTAGTAGATTTTTTTTTTATTTCTCCATAGGAAAAGTGTTTAGTTTGCATTGTGGGATTATACTTTCATAATATTTAAAAAAAATATAACTTTCTATTTAAGCAGAAAGATATTGAAAGGATCTGAAATTACACCTCTTTTCCTTTTAAAGGAACTTAATGGACTTAACTTCTATTTTTGTGTGTGTTTGTGTGTGAGTGAACATCTCTTCTAGGCCAAGATTCATTTTGTCAAGTGTTAGCCCAAAGTGTTCTATTAATGGCTGAACTGCAAAGTCTGACTAAATGGGGTTTGCAGTGGAAATCCTGCCAGCTCCTTGTCTGTGATGGCATGTGTGCTGTACCAGGGCATAGTGCCTCACAGCCTCAGCTTATTCAGGGGAAAAGAGAGGAGTTTTGTGTCTCTCTTTTTACCTTTTTCATGGCTGGGAGGTGAATACCCTTGTGTGTGAGCTTCCCTGAATCTGCCTTTGAGCAGGGGGTGAGTCAGGAGCTTCATTCTCTCTTTGGCACAGAGCAAGTAACACACACACACAGAGTCAGCTGGCTTTCAATTTCTCTGGACTTTTTGTTTCAGTGTGTACAAGTGTCAACTCCTTGATTTACAAAGTGTATTAACATTATTTTAATATCTAGAAAACGTTGTTTGATTCTTTTTTATTTCGTAGGTTAAGTGGTTTGTTTTATTTATTATGCCTATTGAACAGGATTTTATGGAAAATTCGGAAGACAAAATGCCCTGTTTCCTTCTACATGTTCGCAAATAGATATATTATACAATGCTAGAAAAAGGCAAAAGGCCAAACTCATCTCTGGTGTAATTCCAGTAAAAGCAATAAAATTACACAAGGCATGAATTTGGCCCAGGCATTGTAAATGTTACTCTGGTGCACACTGAGTGTCTGCTTGTTGTTACTGGCACGGCTTAAAATACAAATCCCCCCTATTTTTTCATAGAAATGGATACATTTCTCTGGAACAGATTAATCAATGAACCAGGTATCAGGTAACTATGACAAAGACAACAACTGGTTCAAATGCCTGCCTGTTTTATGGCTTCTTCCCTCTTCTAACCAACTTAGAGTGTCTTCTTTCAAATTTTTAAATAATTATATATTTATTCTCTGTTGTGCCTTGTCATTACAAGGCTTTTATTCCCTTTTTTTTTCTTTTTTTTTTTTTTTTTTGTCTGTTGTCTCCTTTTCTCTAATTTGTCTTGTATGCCCTTCCGTGATGTTTCCTGTTGACACTTCTTGATATTTTTCTCTAACTCAGAATGTGGCTTTCTAGCAGACACAGAGGCCCCAGAGTGAATACCCTCCAGAGCCAACTCCGACTTGGACCTTGCACAACACTATTAGCTGGCTCTTACTCTAAGAAAGGTGGCTATAGTGGGATTGCCTGAGCCTGAAGACAGAAATGGCTGAGGAAAGCTTGCCAACATGTTTGCACTAAATTCAACCGCTCTTAATTTCTACTCAAAAGAAGAGTTTATTAAAAAAAAAAATTAAAAAAAAAGAAAAGCATCAAACATTTTAAATCGCAAACTTGCAAGGGCTTTTCTCAGAACTTTGTTGTTTTATACTGCATTCATCTCTACATTTGAGTTTATGCTCGTTGGCCACTTTAAAGTAAACATAGTTCAATGCCCTCAGAAACAGATTTCTTCTGCACACTAGAATTCCCTGGAAAAAGGCTTTATCTGCTGAACTGCTGGATATTTTTGTGTGTGTGCAATTTTTTTTTCCTATCAGTTTGTTTTGTTTCACCACCCCCTCCCCCCCTTTTTTTTCTCTTCTTTTTCTTTTGCATTCAGTGCATATAAAAGTTGGGAGCAAAACCCTCCTTGGAACAAGATAGAATCATAAAAGACTTCAGGAATCTCATCACAAGCTAAACAGTACAAATTGCACATTCTTCATGGAAGTATTAGCTTTTAGTGCGTGCCTGGATCCAAGCATAATAGATTATCCCAAAGTGGGAAAGAATGAACAGTACAAAATTAGCAGAACTGGGAGCTCAGATCATTTGGTGGAGCAACATGATCTCTGTACTTTCAGGGTACTGAATCTTAAAGCCACTGGAAACAGAATGTAAAATTATATCAGAGTAAGCAAGGAAGCATGTGTAGGCCTGGGAGAATCAAACAAGAGCTTGGAAAATACATTTACAGAGGAGAATAAGTACTGAAAATCAATGAATGAACTTGTAGGAAACAAACTGCTATTCATGAAGAATTTCTTGCTCTGAGGATAGAAAGATACGAGAGTGAAAAAATGCAGAATACATTTCAGTGGTTGTTCAGGGGCCAAGTGCTGCTGGAGAATAATCCTGCACTCAGACACAAATATAAAATGGTACAGGATAGGTCAGTCTCCTGAGGTTTCCCTTCTCAGGGAAGCCATGCCAAGTAAATCCTTTATGCCACTGGCTGATGGGTTTGGTCTAACCGTGCTGGGAAGTGTCCCAGGAGCACTGTGCATTTACTGGGAGCCCCAAGATGGTGGTGAGCACACCCTGGCAGAACTACCCTGTACTTTCCTGCTGCCTCCCTCAGGTCCTCAGGGATGGGAATGAACTATTTTTGAGTGCCAAATAAACTTAAAATTTTGCTTAAGCTAAATAAATCCTGAGGAACATGCTGTTGAACTCAAACCTGATAATGAGAATTATAATACATACAGAGGTGCAGATAGGTGGTGGAGTCCCCATCCCTGGAGTGATTGAAAACCTGTGTAGATGTGGCACTTGGGGACATGGTTTAAATGGTGCCCATGGCAGTTCTGGGGGAATGGTTGGACTCAGTGATCTTAGAGGGTTGTTCCCACCTAAACAATTCTGTAAATTTCTTGGGGTTTTATACAGAGGTTATGAATCCATTCCTTGGCTGCACAAGCTTTGTGTGTTCTGCCCTCCTCATTGGTTTTTAATCCACTCACTCCACCATGCCAAAGCCAATGATCCCAGTATGGGAATCCTTAGCTTGAGGAGGTGTTTGGGATTTTTTTTTCTTTTAATATTCTTTTGCAGTTCTTTTCTTCCGTTAGAAATGAGATAGCATTAGACTCTTAAAAACTCATTTTTTTCCTAGCTACATAAATATATTCACAATACTTTATATTTTTAAAAGTCATTTCCTCTTTGCTTAACTTCTTGAGATAAGTGAACTCTCCTCTGTGTAAACATTCTACCAGAATACTGACTACCTTTTGAGCGATATATGATTTAGAAGGTAATGAAATATCACTTTCTTTTTCCTTTTTTTTTTTTTATAAATAGGTTTTAAAGTGCTTTTAGCTGCACTTTAGCTTTTAGATTAACAGATAAAACTGATGAAAGGGACACAACCTTCTGTCACAAGGCAGCATGGCATTTGGGAGGTGAGTAGTTTAAAATACTGTTTTTATCTTCATTTCTCTCCATTGGGATGACTGTGTTTCTTTACTACATCCCATAAGGTACTTTATCTTTGCCCATAAAGGCATTTTCTTCCTTAAACCTTGAATATTCTGCAGCATGAGACTGTGTGTCTGCATGTCTGCAATGATCTTGTGCACAATCAAGCACAGCTTGATGGGTATCAGTTTTAGGCACTTGGGGGTGTCAGACTTTGGAGCCTGTGAGAAATCTGAATTTTGGAGAGCAAGAAGTTGTTTTTTTTTTTCAAAATCATGCCTTCTTAAAATTGAACATCCAGCCTTTAAGTGCTTAATGGTGGCCTCTGAAGTCTCACTGGGGCTACCCCAGATCACCCCCAAAGCCAAGAGCCCCACACTCAAAGGGGTTTTTGTCACTGTTCTTATTTAATATGATTTGTTCCCTGGGTCTCAGAGCAATGAAACCCAGTAAATAATACACTGGACACACAGAGAAGATAACAAAAGGAAATACTTAAGGTACTATAATAATTTTAGCCATTCTTTTTTCAGGTCACTATAATCTGCCCAAAGATAACTAATTGTTCAAAGTAAACATTCCACTCCGACCACAAAAGGAATCCATTACACAAACATATAATTCACAGTCATTTTTAGTGGGTTGTAAACAGTTTGGAATGAGCATAAAATGGGACAAAAATCAAAGTGAGCATTTAGAAATGAAAAAGTGTTTGCTACAAAAGGTCAGTCCCTTTACTTGGCAAACTATGTAGAAAAGCCTGGGAAAATGTTGAACACACAAGCAGTAAGGGAATTTTAAAGCCAACAACCTCCCTGTTTCTTTAAACAGACATCGGAACCTATAACTGGATCCTGTCAAACAAACGACAGCAAAAAAACATAACAGCTGCTAAGAAGTAAAGTTGAAAGATAAAGTTTTCTAAGCTAAGAACCTTCTCAGAAGTGGACTAAAGGTCTTTCTTAAATCTTTAAGCAAGGTTATGGATCCCAGGGTGGCTTTTAGGCATTGAATCAAATATGTAATTTTGTGTATCATTCCTGTCAGAGCATCCTGTGCTCCAAGAAAAGCAACAGAAAACAATATCTGCAAGGTCCAGCCTAGAATGGAAACGGTACCTGTAATCACCGACTTTGTTGCCTGCAGTGTCATTTTTCAAGTCATTTTGAGAACTCTAACTTGGATTTGGGAGTGGAGAGAGAAAATGAAGGATGTTTCAAACCAGAGATGAAAGTTAAATTATATTTCCCTGGAGTATTAGGACTGTATTTCTTTACAAAACCCAAGCCACACTGGATCCCTGGGTAGGTTTAGGATACGGACTGCTCGGGGTGTTCATTTACTCTGTCATTAGACACACAGACAAATGATCTTCCCTGGAAAAGAGTTTAGTATCAGACTGTTTTCACACGATAAAACACTGCTATGAGAAGTATTGGATGGCATGTTGCTGAGGTACAACACAGACTGATATTTTTATTTTTTTTAATGCGTTTTACTCATGCCTTTCACATATTTTTTAAAAAAGAAAACGCAAAAAAGGAACAAAAAAAAAGACAGCCAGGACTTTAAAGGGTCGTGGATAACAAAATAAATAGGCGACTCCAGAAATGACTGGAAATGATATCTGGGCTAGAAACACCAAAAATGGGCCCCACCCTTGGCAGAAGAGTGCAGTGTGTGAGTTGCAGTGCACTGGGAGGATTGTCCCAGGCTCTCCTCGCTGCTCTGCTCAGCTCAGGGCTGTGCTACCTGTCAGACACTTCTCAGAGAGAAGAAGGAAGCACATTGAAAAACAAATGGTAAAACAGGAATACAGATTGAAAAGGGCAGGTTGATGGCCCCAGAAAAGCCTGAGGTCCAGCCAAGGTGGTTGTGAATGGCAAAGCAAAAGAAGAAACAGAAAAAAACCACAGAATGTGCTGTTCAATCAAATTTTTTTTCCTTGAAGTCCCTGAGAAGACAGAAAATGAAGAAATGCTGGAGATCCTTGACTAGTCCCTGTATTTCTTCAGTCTGATTGCTGCATGGTATAGAATTATTCTCTTATCCTCACCAGGTCACACCACAGACATGGGAGGTTTTCCCATTTAGGATATTGCATGAAATACCAAGGATACAACATGCTCTCCCAAGATAGTTTTACTTTAGAGGCACAGGTCTGGATAGCTCAACAATCAGGACTAGAAGTTCATCAAAATTTATGAATGAAAAATGCAGCAATTATTATAAGTAATTCATAAATATAGGCAGAATTAAGAGAAAAACTGAGTTTCCTTAAAACTTAAATTAAATGTGACAATTTCCTTGCTAGTTTCAGAGAATGGGCACATTTTTATTGCCTCTCTATTAAATTCCACTACCAGCTCTGCAAGATGGCTGAGAAAATGGAGAGAGACCTTCTGCTTCACAGTTCTACTTCAATAACTAAAAATACAAAAAGAGGCTGAAAAAGTGGAATTCATTCCAGTTTTATCACATTCACAAGTGAATCCTTGTTGGATAGATAAGCATTATGGCATGAGATTTTTTTGATCAGATCTTAAAAAGCACCCCTATTCTGAAATGGTGAAGAAGCAAACTAGGGGACAAATGACCAAACTCTGATTTAAGGTAGAGCAGAATATACCAGAATAAACATCCTTTTGATGCTCATTTTAGAATAGTGTAACTAAACAGGAAGTCTTGCCAATGGTTAATGACAACCTCTAAATTTTTAATCTGTGGGAGAATATTGCTACATTTGGCTATTGTGTGTAACCTCGTCTACACAGGAAAATGTACTAATTAATATGGTTTATTCAGATCCCTGCTAGACTTTCTTTCTGTGCACAGTGATTATGCTTTAAAAATCAGAAAAACGAGTAGAAAACCAGTAGGTGAATAACAATTAAATCCATGAGCTGATATCTAGGAACACAACCGTTCAGGGGAGCACAAATACTTTGTAAGTAACATTTAGGGATGGTCTCCTAAGGTCTTTTTTTCCTAATAATCCTTTATCTTAAGCAAGTAACACTTTTGGTACAGTAACAGTATGTGGATGATATATTCTCTAAATAGGAAAAGAAAGCTTTTCTACCCCAGCCAATATGCCAGCTGTACCGAGTATCTAGGCCATCTTCCTAAGACTATGAAAGTAAACATACAGTTTTCATTAAATGTGCCTTTCCCATAATTGGTACATAAGTATTTCCCATGACTCTGCAGTTGAGTATCTTGGCTGGAGGCATATCTGGCCATTAAGAGGAGGGCTTCAGATCTGTTGAGTCTCAGCCATGCCGGGAGACTTGGCACCTCCACATACTGCTTCCTAATACCAACCCCGGCATAAAATGTCATCAGAAGCTTGCATAAACATTGGACTTAGCTTCACATAAATTACTGCTGTCCTGAGATAGTTTATGCCAGAACTTAGTAAAAACAACACTTTGAGTAAATAGAATGTGAGTAAATGCAAGCATCTTAATCCAAGAAAACGATAATAGAAAAAAAAAAGTGCATATCAAATATAAACTCATAAATATAATGATAACATGAAATTTTTATCTCATGCCATGTGATTAGCTTTTATTTACACATTAGGCTAACCAAAAGGGGTAAGTCACAGCAAGTTTGAAGGAAACACAAGAACTATAATGCACTACTCAGAAGGATGAATCGCTCTGAAGGAATAGTGATATATCCACTTTCTAATATGGACATTTTTTTGATAATCACACAGACAGTAAACATCTAATTACGTTCCCTGAATTTTTCTACTGCAGTTCAGCAGTGCAGAGACCTCTGGCCTCACTTCTACTTGGAGGAGTGGTCAGATACTCCAAAACATCTATGAAATATCCAGCACATTCTTGGGGGAACTTGCTCTGAGGTTGTAACCAAGCAGTTTGTTAGACATGTTCTGCATGGAGTGGCATTTTTGCAATCTAATCTCTGCCTTTCCTTTTCATGTTCTGAATTTCACCTCACAATTCCTCCTCTATTAATAGTCACTTCACACATTTTTCCCCTTTTTTTATCCAGCCTCCAGCCTTCCTCCACAAAAACCCAATGCTACTATCTCCCCCTACTGAACGATCTCCAGTTTGTTTCAGTCTCTGACTTCCTGCCAATCATTCTGGGAATAATAATATCCCAGTGCTCTCTTTGCTGTATAATTAAAGCATGAATTTCCCCGAGTTTGAAACTCCGGGGTAGTTTTATTGCACCTTTCACTATAAAACCAGGTAACAATGGCCGAATTAAAATAGCTTTTTCCTTAGTGAGTAACACTAAGTATCTTTTTATTTTTCATGGATTCTCTTGTTCTGAGACTCTAGTATATGGTTGTGACAATGGGTTCACCCAGCCTTATTCTGAAAATAAATTTTCTATCTTTTGCAAGATATATGTTTCCCCAGATCCCTGGAACAAGTTGTAAACTTGTAACAGATGGTGATGAAGCCTCACATTTTTATACAATACATTTTAAGATTCTGCATCTACCGCATGCACCTTCCAAAGAAAATGACCTTCAGTGAGAGAAGATACACTCTGCAAAAAGGAAGGCAAGCAACGGTGTTAAGTGCATATTTTTTGTACTATGAAAATCCTTCTTGTTAATCAAAACTTTTAATGAGGATGGATACTCATTTCAGTATTTTTGCAATATCGTGGCTTTTAAAATAACTGTAAAAATTAGACACCTGCACTCATTAAAAAGAAATGGTCACGGTAGAATGACATTTATTTTGGGTAAATACAATTCAAGACTTAGGAAATAGTATCGGCCTTACATTCACCAGGGACTTTAGAATGAAAGTTACTGACATTTTATCAATGTTTAGCATTTGCTTACCCAGAGAAAGACTAAACCAACAACATGTCAAGAAAAAAATTGGTAATAATCAGCATGAATGAGTTCTATTAATGTCTTATCATATAAAGAAAATGAAGACACACAGAATGTGATATAGTTCCATTCATAACTATATTATAGATTGTAATGTCTGCCTATCTTGGCAATCCAAAGAGAGTTACAAGGTTAAAGTTTTCATAACTATTAGAGAAAAAAAAAGTATTAAATAATCAGGTACTCACCTCTTTTTTCAACAGCTGCTATGCAGAGTTTTACAAACTTAGGAACTGTAGATTTCTCATGCTCACAAACCAAGCGCAAATGGGAGCCAAAAATTTGATCTACATTTGGAAAACAAGAGGAAAATACATTAAGGCATATAATTATTAGTGGGATTTTTCTCTCTTCTCAGCTTGCCCATTAATTTAAAACTGAGATATTGAGGATGTTCAGACAAAGTTGGAACCAAATCCTTTTTGAGTCCTAATGGTCATTAGCTTTTGCCCCAGAATCAAATACCTCCACATCTGCTGCTCATAGTGCTTGATGCTTCCCTCTGGATTCAAGTTTCAATTGACACTTGCACCTTAATTTTGACCTTTCTAAGGCTTGGAGATCTCCAGAGTTTGCTTGGACCTGTCATAAAAAATGTGCAGGCAGTTCTTTAAGTCGTTGAATACAATTTCCTGCAAGATGCACTTGGTCCAACCTAGAAACTCATCTGGTTGGGTGACCTGTCAATTCCACTGATTTGGAAGTTCCACTCTTTCATGGAGCACTGTATGAGTGCAAGGACTTCATTACTTGGCATCACCAGGACTTAGTGCAATTTCATCTCAACTTCACAAAATCTTTTTTTTTTTTAAACTCATCAAATTGCCTGTCAGAAAAACAGAAGATACTAGATATATTTTGATGAGGATTTAATTTTACACCATGTTTAGCTAGTGATTAGTCTCACTTCCTTCATGAGCAATCCTTTAACTAGATAATGCCACCTTTTAGTTTTTACGATTTCAAAGTTTTGATCAGCTTTGACTGTTGATCTTGAAACATATTTGTATTAGCAGGTTCAACTCGTCAGATTACTAATTAGCTTCCTCCACCTCATTTCCACTCTGTGTGTTTGAGAGATTATGAAAAGAGCAATCAGTAACAGGGACGTTGTCAGCTAAAATCAGAATGAATCAAACAGATGAGAGGAACTGCTCAATAGGAGCCAGTTAAATGCTGAAACAATAGGAGTGTGCTGTCATCATTTATCCGAAGAGACAGTCTCCATATAGCATTTCAACAGAGCACTATGGTTTGTAAATTGGTGTGGAGGCTTTGAAAATTATTATATAGATAGCTGAAGGGTGATAGCACCAGTCTGGACTTTGCATAGCAAACCCAGCAGCAGCTCCCATGGCACTGCATGTTTCCATCATAGTCAGTGCCACCATAGTCCACCATAACCAACTGGAGCAATTTTTTGCTCCAAAACCAACTTTTTCTCACCAATAAGTAAAAACCCTGTGCTAAGTAAAAATTTCTGTGCTACAAGGAGCTCCATTTTCATTAATCACTACTATTTCCTACTCAGCTCAGATTTCAAGAGCGACTCAATTGCTCAATTTTCATTCCAGATACCCCAGAGCAGGGAAGACAGTGACAGAAACAAGGTGCAGGGCAGGGGTTCCTTTGGACATCTCAAGATGCATCAGGGCAGTTTATTCCAGCACTTCCCAAAGTGTGTGATCTGCATTCTGGGAGAGTACATCAAAGCCTGAATTGAAGTTATTCGGAGTTTTGGCTGCAGAAGGGATGGAGGACTGGGTTCACAGAGATGCTCTGAGGAAGGTTGTGTGCATGTGTGGCGTTAAGCATTAGCGAACAGTCTGTTACATGTTTGGGGGTTATGTTTCTGACAAAGCACAGTCTGGTTACATTTTCTTCATAAAACATTTATAGCTGCCTTCAGTGGTAATTATACATACAGAGATTTATGATTAAAATGTACTAGCACTTCCTCTTTTGACATCTTAATTATTTTTTTTAAATTTTAGCAAAGACCTGTCAAATTCTTTGCATAATATGGAATGGTCTCCAATGTAAATTATATTAAAAAAGAAGTAAAAACTGTGTCTTATTTGGTGGACAACGACACTTGTAAACAATTTCAGAAGCAAAACAGGCAAAGAACTGCTCTGTGTTTAGATGGCAACATATGAAGAACTGAAGTGAAATGAATGTGTGGCTGTTCAGCAGTTTCTCTTCTGTGTTATAACCACTTTATAATCAACTTCCAGGATTATTTCACAGTTACTCTTTCAAACTCCAATATGAACACAGAATATTTGGTATTCCTAGGAGGAAATTTTGAACAGGCTGAAAACAGTTTTACAATTCTCACCTAGTCCGTTACTTCATTTCTTGGTTCAGATTCTATATTTTCAGTAAAATATTTAACCTCATTTTTTTGTACCTTTCACTGTATGGATACAGTCACATTTTGTACTCCACAGTTAAGCTTTACATTTAAGGACACGGGCACAAAGGATTTTTATCTTGGATGGAAGGGCAGCAAAGCAACATTAACACTTCCTGGGCATCAAAATAGACTATGGTAAAACAACAGCAGACAAATGCTTTGGAGGGTGTTTTTCCCCTTCTAGAAATTCATGAGCATTTACAAGTACATGATCCCATGAGTCATACAAATACTCTCAATTCTGAGTACTACTGGACCACAAATTCCATGACTCTCTCTAATCAAATGATTTTTTGTTGGATGTTTCTGTACATAAACAAGGGAATGGCAGCAGTTATACTGCCATATTTACACTTGTGGAGGTTGCAGGGATACTTGAGGAAAACTCGAGATTTGTTTGTGCAGTATTTCAGGAAACAAGGAATAGTGAATTGCTCACTTTTTAGGCTAGATTTGTATGTAAATAAAATTAAAATATTATTTTCTTATTCTAAGTGTAAATATATATTTAAACTAGTTTAAGAGAAAGCTCTCCAGAACATTTTTTCAAAAAAAATTAAAAAACTGCTCCCAAAGGGATAAGGGAAGCAAAAAACCCCTTTGTTTGATTTATTTGTGATAAGGTCCTCCAAAACTTCATCTTTTATGACTTGAAAAAAAGAGATGTACACAACACTCCTAACCTCCTGTTATGACAGTTTATGTTTCCTATCCAGCTTATTTAACTCAAATGCCTGGGAAATAGACACAATTACCACCTTATGGAATGCTACTTAACTTTAAATGGTCCCCTCTGAATAGAAATCCACTTTATCTTCTCAGAGTTATTCCAGTTTCTCAGGAATTATTTCCTCTATAGGCTCCTGAAATGCTCTTGTTTCATCATTTAAAAATTTAAACTAACAATTGTTCAGAAATATCTTTTATTAGAACAAAGGCAATTCCCATGCAGTGGATTCTGTTCACAAGGGCTTGTACAAAGGAGCTGCATACTATGCCCATATACAGCTTTAATCATTCACTCTTTCAGCTGTTATCAATTTAAAACCAATGAAACTCCCACACTGAGTCCATTTGAGCAGTCAATTTTAATATCTTGGGGCATCTGTAGTTATTCTGAATTGGCTGCAAAAGCAGAACTAACAAGTTAAGCTCTAACCATAAGTCTACATCAGGCTGGTAAACCATACATCAAACACCGACAGTTAGTCAATACTCTAGTATGAAAAACCAACAAGCATTTTTAAGAAGAGCAATATATTCATAATATGTTTGGTGGTATGGTTTACATTACACATCCCTGCTATCTGCACATTAAAAAATCTGCTGGAGATGGTGGGGTGTGTGACAGCTTTGCTCAGGGATATAAAACCAGACACCAAAAGAGAAGGGAATGGACATTCACAAGTTGTATAATATAAAATGATGATTATGGCTGCAATGAATTGCTCGTTCTGGGGAGCTTCAAGTTTTCCCTGAGCTTGACAGGGCTACTTTTTTTTTTTTTCTTTTCTTTAGTAGCTCTTGCAGGCTACAGCAGAGCCACTAATCCTGGGCTGCAGAAATCTTGACTATGGGAGACAATTCTTCTGGAAAAGAAACAATTAAAACAAAATCACTAAAGCCACATCCTCACTGAGAATGTCATTGTTTAACTGCTTTGGGTGTACAAGGATGAGATGTGGCCACACTTGGAAGGAACTCATACTTCAGTGTGTTTTATTAAAAACACAAGGAAGGGCATGGCCAATACTCCTATGTCTCAGGAAGAAGCCCGAATTCTGGCATGAGAGGAGATGGTATAATGGTACAGTTCCCAAGTTTTTAGAAACAACAATAATATCTATGTAACCCTATGCCTTTCAGGAACACAATTAACTGTGCAGCATCTGGTCTGAACTCCTGGACTAACAGAGCTTTGTATCAACATCTAAATTGTTTGTTTTGTTTGTATATGTTTGGATGTTGGGAAGGAGAAGAGGGAAGGGAATGAAAAGAAAAAATCAGAGATGAATGTGAAAGGAGAGGGATAGAACAGTAGGCACCAGAGCTGTGAACTTTTGCAGAGGGAAGTGATGCATTTGGAGCCATATTCTTAAAGGTGACTTCTTCTTGATGCTCTATGTGTAGTCAGACACATTAAGTCAGACATTTAAGTGATGCTGATTCCAGACTGGGGCTCCAAACATTGCCATGACACTTTTACAATAAGTGGGGCAGGTCCTCAGCTGACTGAAGTCGGTGAGGTTGTCAGTGGAGCTCCCCTGATTTATGAAAGCTGGGAATCTTGCCAGTCTTTTAATGTGGAGATTTACTATATATCGTTGATCTGTGGTGGTCATCAATTTAAAAAAAAAATTTACATTTGTGAACAGCTACTATTAAGTGGCATATGAGCTGCCAGATTTGTTTCATTTTCTCAGAAAAAGAGAAAATAGTATCACAGACACAGGTCTCTCAGGAAATTCTGGTGTTTTACTGGGAACAAGAGCTTGTTTGAATTCAAAGAGAGGGTGTCTGCTGTACTACTCAAAACACTTCTCCCAGAATGAGACATTTAAAAAAACTCTGAATAATTTCTTAGCATCATGTCAAAGGAAGAAATCACTTTGTTCAGCGTCTGGCCCTCCACAAGGTTTAGGAAAAATGCTTCCAAACGTCCATATCAAAGAAAGGAATACCCTTGTGATCCATTGTCCCTGAAAGTCAAAGGAAACATTTCTTAACTTCCCCTAAGCTCTGATGTGCACCAGAACACTTGCAAAATTCCTTCATAACCTGCAAGAATTGCAGAACACACCAAAGGTGGGCCTTAATCTGCTTTTTTGGGTTTCTCATGAACATTCTGCTCATTACATTGAGCTACTCCGAGGTCCAGTGAAACATATGATACAATAAAGACATTTTCCCTTGCCTGGAAATGAAATGGTTGGTGATCTCTGTGCTGTGATCTGCACAACCACCAACATATGCTGAGCCCTGTTCTATAGGCTATCAAGCCAAATCACAGCTAGCTCCTTTCACTAGCAATTGAGTGGCTTTTATTTTCATCTTGAAACAGTTGTAACCATTCCAAATTTTATGCTGTTTTGGCTTTTGCCTTAGCTTATGAAATACATTCAGTGGAGCTCCTTCGGTGTCTAGCTTTTGGGAAAGAAAGATCCACCCTAAAAAAAAAAGAAACCTAAATAAATTTCTTGCCAGCTGCATAGCTTCATTTTCCTCATTTCCCACAGTGTCATTTTTGTGAGGTAGTTGGTCATGATTTTTTACTGTTTGCTGAGAGTGTACTTTGTGATAGTCTACTACCAACACTATCATCATAGCTTTAAAATCACAGTTTCACAGAAGTTTCTTTTCCTTTGTTGGTCTAGAAAATCTCAGAAATCATGATGTTAAGAGGCCAACATCAAGTTGAAGGTTGGCTATTCGTTCTGGGCAATACTAAATCATGACAAAGCTCAAACATAAAGATCAAAGTTCAATAATAGACTATAAAGTTGTTTTAAAAGAGAAGATTTATATATTATTTTTCTAGCATATTAGTGCAGATTCTGTAAATTCTGAGAATATTTCAATCCCGAAGAAGCAAGGACCCCTGCCCTAGAGAATAAATTTGAACAGTTATTCTCAAAATAACACTGCTCAAATGGCAGACATGGGACATGCCTCTTATTTACTATTTCTAGATTGTGTGCACGTGTACATCTAAGAACACAAGTGTGATGAGAGACACAAACACATCCTGCAATGTCCCTGTATTGCACATCATCTCAGAAATGCTTCAAAAGGCTTCGAGACCAAGGGTGTTTTGTGTCAGCACGAGTGAGATGGAACAAGGACAGATGATCTTCATTAGAGCTCTCGCTGGAGCATGAAGAGCCCCAGCCACCAGCCCTCTGCAGTGAATGAAGCCAACGTGCTGTTCCCATTCTGGCTTCTTTTATGCACAGGACTAGAAAGTAAATGGGACAATGATGACAAAATAACTTTTTGTCATGCAAAGTGTCAGTGCATCTTCATTTTCAGATCAACATGTAGCTAACATTCAGCCATCAGTCTTCTGCATTCCCTGGTCTGAGTGTTATCCTCCTTATTATTTCCATTTAACTCCCTACTTTACTTTTTACACTGATATCTGCTACGCTGAACACGAGCAAAGTTTGGGCAAGAGTTAAATGACAATCACATAATTTCTAGATTTCCTGATAACAGTGTTGGCAGAACAAAGTACCCCAGGAGATCAAACTGCTATTTAATTTTGAAGCCTGTATTCCCAAATTTGGTTAATGTGGAGAAATGTGTCGAGTTTCCTGGCCAAGTGAGCATGCATCAGCGACTCACAGAGCACAGGACTGTGTTTAAGTGAACTTACCACCTCAAAATGTATTTACTCATGACTATAATTTACGTGTTAAATTTATTGGAGTTTTGGTTCCAGTGTGACACACAATGTAAAAAATCAATATGGATTTGAGAGCTTTATAGTGCCCCTGGCAAATATGAATAGCACTTGATGAAAAGTGAAGGTTTTCACAGCACCTACAGTGCCACTGCATTGGAGTAATTAACACCACACGCTTCACAGATATTTATATCAATTCTTCACCAGCACACAGAACAGCTCTTTGTCAGGAATTTGGTACCAAGATGTCCTGCAAGGCTTTATACACACTTTTATTACGAGCCCCTATTTTAAGGGATTTGCAATTCTGACAGAAGTATTTCCCTATGGAATAAAAGTTCGTAGGCATGTTCTCAGAGCTGGAGGAATTTTTTCTTGTAAAAATTGGTTAACATTTTTTTCCCTTAAGAAACGAGCAAACAAATAGTTCTGAGGGGTTTCTGCAACCATTTAAGTCACCTTTAGAAAAATAAATAGATGCATCTCATAATACAAAAAATTTGGCAAGCTTTTCATTGGTAATCTGGGTGGTTGCATTTTGTGATTTAAAAATATTCTAATGCAAGACTAAAAATTAACATTTAAAAGTGGCCTCTGCATAAGCACCACAACTGCATTTTCATAACATTTCAACAGATTAAGGGGATAAACTGTGGGGAAGACAATGGAGGAACCTTATCAAATGAGTATTTCACATAGACTTACCGTTGATTGGAATTAAGCTGTGCTAACGAATCCTGCCTCATTTGCATGGCCAAAACCTAATCCTAATGAAACTTCATGGTAGATAACTAACATGTTTTCTTCATGGCAACATTAGTTTGGTAATAAAACTGTGCTGGGTACAGATTCTGAGTTACTGTACCACAAATCAACGACACCTCTGTTATCCACAGAAAAGTGTCCCAGGCAGAACCAAGTTGTGTTTATGAATCAAAAGCTTAATGAAACTCTAGCAAAACCCAAATTCATCTGGCTTTCCTAGAGAGATATATTAGAGGGTGGATTTAAGTTATGCTAATGAATCTGGATTTGTTAGCAGGGATCACATCTGATCCCTGTGTAACACTGCAGGAGATTCATCAGCCACACTTTATTAAACTGAAAACCCCAGCCCTTAAATCCAGAAATTAAAAGACTATAAATTACTGCTCTATTGCTGTAATAACTGAAACAAACTATCATAACACATTCAAATCCCACCCTCATCTCACAAAGTACTTCAAAAAGGCAAGACCCTCTGAAGTATTGCAATTAGTTACTACAAATATGTAAGGACAGATACTCAAAGTTTGGTGTGCACACCTCACACACACATACTGACACATAAATGACATTTTTTCAAAATTTCTGTGTCAGCTGGAAGCAGAACCCCATAAGTGAGGCACATTGTGGTTTCATATAATGAAGACTTCCTTACAGTAAACAACACTGCACTGAGCATCCCTGCACGTATCTAAAACATAAGAACTTAATTCATCAAATCTTCTTCTCTCCAGACATGGGCCCAGCTGGTGTTGAACTCTTGTAGCTGCTTTAGCTTATGCTGGCTGGGGTCAATCTCTTGGCTCAGGACAGACAAGTTTAATACACACTAGCAACACCCCTTGCCATTTTTGACACACCACTGGAACACTCACACTGCAGAGATTGACAGGGGTGGCTGGCAAAGCGCCCCTTTCCAGTCAATTTGCATGTGCAGTTGTGGGTTTCACACATAATAATTTGGGAGTGCGTAAATTTTTCAAGCATTATTCCAGACAATATTTAAAAACACAGCTTTACTTGGATGTTAGTGGTCAGAATGCTACTGCCTTCAAGTTAACTACCAGCTTCTCAGCGAAACACTTCTTGGATAAACTAACAAACACGTTTTATCAAAGAAACAATTTTTTAAGGGTATGTGGAAGTGATGGCTGACCAACTTAGCAAGAAATTGGAATAGTAAAAAACCCCACAGATTCAAAGCATTTCTTATTCGCTGACATGTATTTCAAATTGTTAAAAATGGATTTTGTTGGTGAGTTAGAAAAATAGTGAGAGAAGACAGCAGAAAGTCTTTCAACAAATTAGTCAGCACAGCATCTGAGGGCTTATTTTGGTTCTAAAACATAAAACCATATTGATATTTTATTCTTAAGAAGAAATGGAGTTGTGCAGCACCTTGATTTGCATTGTTCATGGCATTAAATGGAGGGGTTTCTATCACTTGCACAACAAAGCAGAAAACCTGGAGGAGCAGTCAGATATCAAAGAGGAAGATGAACCATACATTGATTCTTTTTTCTTTATAGCTCAGCAGTGTGTTATGAGACACAGCAACAAAACCATGCTTAAGAAGTGTTTGTCCAATGTACTGAGTCAAATATTCATTTGTGATTTTTTAAATTTTTACACCAAAAAGAAAAGTAGAAGACTGAACACACCTTTGATAAGTCCCTTTTCTTGCAATGTTTTCAAGGAGGGTCTTCGGGAGATGAACTTCTTTAATCTGCTTTTAACTCGGTTTCTGTCATTTGTGTCAGAGGCACTGTAGTTCAGCCTGAAAACTGACAGAAATCAGAAGAGAAATTTTTGGTGAAATGACATTTCTAAACGAACAGTAAGTTTCTGAAATATCCTGAGAAAAGAGTGGCCATAACCACCCTGGTGAGACCCCAGTCATGCGGTAGGTCAGCAGCGTGGTTGGCTGGACACTCCAACCCATCTGATTAATACTTCTGTGAATAAACACCATGAGTTCACTCTGCCGGTTACGCGCAGAGCTCTGTTATTTATTGCCCATAAGTATTTGGATGGCGACCAGTTTGCTCATGAAGTGTTCACGAATCCCACAAGTTTCACATGGGTGATTTTTCAGCTCCAACTCCGAGTGTGCTACGCACTATTAGCTGTGCACTCCTTGCGATGAGAAAGGATGGATGGTCACACCACCAGTGAGGGACTGGGTTCTCTTGCCAAGATGGATTAAGAGTTATATATATATTTAATGCACTTATAGAAAACATGGCTGAGTGCCACGAAATGTGTGCAAGATGCATTAATTTATGGAAGGAAAAGTATTCCCGTCCTAATGATTATATTTTATTATATTTAAGCGTTTACCAAACTGAGAAACAATTTGAGTGCAATTTATTCCTGCTCTGTGTCAAAAAGACACAGAATCCAGCTGCAGAAAATCCCCTGGAGGAGGTTTCAAAGGCATAAATTTAACTTTTTCTCTGCTGAGGTGCTTACAGGGCACGGTGATGGTTATCAAAATAGGCAGTGCTAGCAAGGAGGAGAAGTTCAGCGTGCTCCAGAAGCAGCAGAGATGCCACGGGGAGACCTTTCCTAGAGTTTTTCCTGAACAAGCAGGATTTTAAAGATTTTTAACAAATCACCTAAGACTTGCCAGCCTTGAATAACTTCTGTTCAGTGTCCTGAGCTGTCACTGCCCATTTCTGAGCCAGAGTGGTGCAGCCTCACTTGGCAAAGGTGAATTCCCTCAAGGTGAATTGGCAGGAGCCTGGTCCATTGTCCCTTTGACAGCATTTCCAAAGAGATAATTTATTTGCAGTTACAGACATGCTCCCTTCCCTCCCCATCCAGACTGAACCTCCCCTATAATGCAGCAATCTTCAGACAGAGGATCCAAGGAAAGAGAGAGCGCAAAATTAAAAGTATGATCATTATTATCAGTCATTATTTTTATCAAGGTGTTTTGCATTAGGTTTAAACAGAACCAGAACATTTAAAGGTGCACAATTATAAAACAATGGCAAGCTAAAATAACTGTTTAAGCAACAGCAACAACCCTGGAATATTGTGGTTTACATTACAAATCTGATTTTAACAGCCAAACTTATAAAATGGTTTACGCTTTGCTGTTGTCAAGGGAGAAAAACTTGCCAAATTGTTCATTTTTAGTAAATAGAACATAGCCAATTAAGGAAAGCAATATTTAAACACATGCCTACAATGATCAGAGCATAGTTTGCTTCTGATTTCACTACTGATTTTAACAGAAGAGTGTTCCATTTTCCCACAGCACTAAAATGACCCCACACATACTTCCACAAACTAGTAATCACACAGGACAAATAAAAGGACACTTTACTGGAAAATACATGGCTTCGTATAATAATCCATCACTTATGAAAACTAAAATTCACATTTTTTAATGGTAGCATTCCTGGAGTGATGTATCATAGAACATAAAGATTAACATTCAATTGATGGTTGGTGCTTTTTTAACATTATAGCGAAAGACTTTTTGTTCAAAATTGAGCAATCCTTGGCAGGGACAAGCTAAAATTCCAAGTCACTTGGCTGTGCTAAAAAAAGAACAACAAATGGATGTTTCTAATTCTGCATCTTAGTGGTGCTTTGAAACAGTGAAGTGAATTGCATTAAGTTTGGGGTCTCTTTGTTGCTGTATATCACTCTGTCCATAGCAATTCACAACTAGGTTGGCTTTATCCTAAAACTTCCCTAAATGATGTAAAAGATGCAGGAGTGAAAATGCACTTTAAGTCAATAATTTGCCTGTCTCTTTTCCCACTTTGGGGGCTCTGAACCTCTTTTATGCCCACTTTGAGTCTACACCAGACTGGTTAAGGTGTTCCAAGTGAAGTACACGTGGTCACCCTGTGAAGGGTAGGACAGCAGGGTGAACATCCCTCTCTTTAGAAAGAAAATTAACCCAGTTGGAAGTTTTATACCTGAAACAGCAATTATGGTGTTAAAACTACATCTAGAGGTAGGAATAATTATTGTCATGGATATTTTTGCATGTTCCACATTTTGCTGTATAGCACACAGCTCCAAACAACAGTTGATGAATTTCTCATTTTATTCTATTAAATACATGTGAGTCACCAGAAAAAAACTCCAAACCTCACAGAAATTTAAGGGTTTAGATAGCATGTTCCAAAACCAAGCTTACACAGAAATATTCATGTTGGGATCTCACTTAGAAATATTCCTTCTCTTGCCAAACAATTCTGCTTGTGGTATCCCCACATTAAAATGGCTTTGCTATTATATTTAGAAAATCAAAAAAGATCAAATATTTAAAAAAAAATAAATGTTAAAAAAAAGAAAACAGAGGTATAAAACTCAAAAAAGTACAACGAATATTTTTTTAACACTTTCCTTTTTAAATTTCAGGTTCTGTATTTGGGCAGAAGTATCATACATGAAAGAAAGATGGAAAATATCAAACAACGTTAAAAAAAAAGAAGAGAGTTCCCTACAGAAGCAAAAATAAGATTCCTAAGGACTGAAATATAAAATAATAATGCATTTTTTCTGCTAGGGCAAATGAGTGCAAGGGCACTTCAGCAAAAATGTGACCTGAATATTGTCTGATTTTCATGTTTGACTGGTAGTAAGTTGAACTCTTAGATCTAGAAAAGCATTTCTGATTACTTTTGGTGCTTTATTAGACCTCCATTATTCCACAGGCTGGAAGGTATGAAAGGACAAATAATGGCAAGATCTTTCCCACAATTCTCAAGATAGATGCAGTCAAACCTAATCATAATAGGGGAGTGCCATTCAGATTGGGTACAAAACATAAAATAATATAAACACATTTTTAGGACTAAAAGAAAGAACACATCTTTGACCCTTATTTTTGGATAGCACTGTAATAACATTGGCTGAATTAGAGGGATAAGTGCATGTTAAATGCTCAGAGGAAAAAAAAAAGTACTGATCAAAAACTGACCTCTCCCTTTTCTGGCTTACATAAATCATCTGAATCCTTATTCAAATCTAGCCTTACTAATAACATATAAATAACAGAAACATGGAAAGCAAGAATGTACACCTCCTAGTGACACAGTTCTACAGAAATCAGAGAAAGTTTTGGAATGTACAGATGAATAATTACTTTTTAACATTCAATACCCTGGATTGTATCCATGATGCAATGAGAATAAGTTTTCTTTAGTTTAATCAAGATTAAGCAGCGGTCAACAAATTGCAGGGTCAAGCTACAAAAGCCTTCCTTCAAGATTTTGGCATGGTGACCACTCACACAGGTAGGCAAGGCTCTGAACTCCTCTGGGCCAGGATAAAAATGTTTATGAGATTACTTGCCATGAATTTAATCATGCACCTATACAATATATTTCTAACTGAATGTTTTTCCTGGATGTGATGTTCTGAGCAAAGCCTGGATGATTCAGACTGTAAAATTTTTAACAAGTCCTAAACTCCATATTTTATTGGAAAGACTTTGTAACTCCTTATAACACGATCTCAAATTCCTTGCAATGACTTTTATTTCACTCTTAATTTACTCTGCATTTGTACATAATCCCAGGGGTTTACCTATGATTAATTCCTGCCAGGTACAGTGTATCTGAACACTTCCAACGTGTTGAAAGCATTGGTTTTTGAAGAACTATCCATTAATGACTTTCTGAACTGTGACAATGGATATTGACAGTGCTTGTCAGACTAAAGCACTATTGATTGTCTCACATCATGTGTATTGCAAAACCAATTTCTTTCAAGTACCTCTTCCTAACTGAAATACATTATTACGATGCCTATCTGTTTATTATAATACCCAAAATTACCGTATGGAATTCATTTGGATGGAGAGAGCAGAATGAAGACCAGCAGTATAAGGCATTAAGAAATTCAAATATCCTTACATTCCTACATTCTCTTCATTAGCCTTGATCTCCAGGAAAAAAAAACAATTAGTCTGGATCATGCATATTTTTTAACACCCTTCAAAGACATTATCATTTTGTGAAGTTCCCAGAAAGAGATGAGTTGTAGTATAATGACAACACCCATAAATGGAGTTTAGGTAATTATTTCCCAAGGAATACTAAAACTGACAGGCTTGACGATTCAAAATACAGAAAACACTGACCAAAATCCAAGCTGCAAATTGCTTAAAATACATATGAACAGATCCATGTCCTTAACTCTTATCTCTGATGTCTTAAAGTAATAATTTTCTAAAGTCCATTACAGACCCATAACCAGAGTCCTCAGCAAAACCTTGCAGGACTGAAACAAAGTTGAGATGGCAAAAGAGGGAGGCAGGAATAAGTCCCTATGACTTTGGAGAAAGAAAGTGCCAGTCTAACAGCAGTGATACCACATATGTGCGAAAATATTAATTGGAAGCAATTAATTAGTTAATTAATTTCAAGTAATGGGAATGCCTAATTGCTGAGGTCTTATATTTCTGAAGAAGCACATCTTAATGTGCAGAGGTGTATGATTATGCCTACATTCTAAAAGACACTGTAATTTAATATATATTTACTCAAGACTCTAAGTTTTATTGGATACCACTGGAATCCAGAATTCAACATTTAATCAATATTTTTCAGCCTGCAGCAGGTGTGAAACTACAGTTAATCCTTTTGGGAAGAAGCAGCATGTATCATTGCCTGTAAATATAGATGAGTTTTTAACCAGCACAGAGTTTTGGAAGTGGCAAAACCAAGTTCTTCCTCCTTCCTTTTCCTTGTGATGCTCTGAGATGGAGCAAATAAAATCTGCTCACTAAAGATAAAGAATTCACCTCACCTTCTTTATTGAGTTAAGGACATTTACCAGTCATCCTATTTTATCCCTGAGCGAAATCCCTGGGCATGTCTCTGAATTATACACACTATAATTACTTTTTTTTTTGTAAAAGAGTAGAATGAGAGACAGGTACACAATCAACTTAAAGGCATGAGAAAAATTACTAAGAGCAAAAAATGCAGGAATTGGGCATTGCCTCTGATCATTATTCTTATAAACTTCAAAACTACAGATTTTATAACTACAGAGCATTGACTCAAAATGTGCAGCATGAGAATGAGTATCACCTTCCAGGATCTGTGGTTCAGAAGATTTTGTTTGATTTGGCACCAAAGGACCTGAAGCCATTCAGGTTTATTGTGCAATAATAGATATTTGCCACAGCAAGTGCATCTACATTTATAGATGTTTATGAAATAAACAATAAGAAAAAGAAAACAGTGATTATATAGCACAAATAATTTTTCTGTAATATGACAGCCTAACAACTTAAGTGCTCAGTAGTGTCATTACACTTTGTGAAATTTGCGTGCATTAGCAGTAAAGATTCAATAAAATGACTGTATAATTCATATTTTGCATCATGCTTTTATGCATATAAAATTTTTAAAAAAATTGTCCCCCTCTAATAATAAATGGAAATAAATTAATAGCATGTTAAACATCACTACACATTTACATTGGAAAATAAAAATGTCACTCCCCACACAGCTTTTCTTAGTGGTATTTGTACCATAAATGTTTAGAAATGTAAGCAGTATTTGTGAATATATATTGGATTTATAACCACAGATCATACCAGATACCTTTCTTTAATAAAATAAATAATGTTTTTTAGAAAATGAAAATGTAATTGGCCAAATCTATCTGGATTTCTGTTGTGCATTTGATATGTCGCCAAATAGGAAATGATTATTTAAACTAGAGAAGATGTAGAGAACTAAAACAATAACTGTGAAGTGACTAAATAAGGTATTAAAATGAGTTTTGTTGAAAGGAGAACTACTGTATTGCAAGGAAGTCACCAGTGGAAGTCCTGAAATATTCTTGGAACTGGTCTTTGTGTTTTCATTAAAGACTTCAGCAGGAAAAGGAGAAGCATTCAAAAAATTACTTGCTGACTCAAGGCTGGAAGCACCATCAGTTGAGACAAGAATTGGGGATATCAGGCAAAAACTTGGTGACTTTGAGCCTGGAAACTGGAGTAACTGGATTAGAACTAGTACTGACCACAGCATGGTTAGAGAAGGATTGGAATTATGGAATCATAGAGTCGTTAAGGTTGGAAAAGATCTCTATGGCCATCAAGTCCAACTCTTCCAAGCCCACCACTAGCCCATGTCCCCAAATGTCACATCTGCACACCTTCTGAACATTTCCAGGGCTCGTGACTCAACCACTGCCCTGGGCAGCCTGTTCCAGTACCTGACCAACAAATCCAAAATATTTAATTCCAATTGATAAAAAATAGTTCTCTCTTATGAGTGTATAACCTTGGACACTCATACGTGAGGTGGAAATTCCTGGCACAAGAGGTGCAGACAGCAGCAGTCAGAAGCACCAGGAGAAAGAGGCTGCTGAGATTTCAGAAGGCAGCTTGGCATGTTTGGCCAGCTAGAAAATGGTTGGGAAGAGCTGTGATTGTTCTCTATGAATTTGCTGGTGGGGATGGGAAGAGGAGCAGGAGAGGGGGACAGCAGGGAGGGAGAGGAGCTGTTTTAACTGAAGAACAATGTTGGCATGAGAATAGATGAGTATAAACTGGCCATAATATGAAGTTCTAAACCACCCTTTTAAAGAAGTTGTGGTGGTAAATAAAACTAAAAGAATTTAAGATGCAGCTTAATAAATTTATTTATGAGAACACAGAACACGGTACCTTGTGACAGGAGAGACTGGACTAGATCATCCAAGACTTGCCAAGCCTTTCTTTCCACTTTTCTTTCTATTTTTTTTTTTTTTTTGGGTATTGTCACAATATTAGAAACACTGTTATACAAACTTAACTCGAATATAAAAACCACAATGCCAGAAATCAATGAATTCATTTTATTCATACAGTATGACCAGTTTATGTTCATCTAATGTAAAACATGTGGGACTTGGAGGGAATCTGCTACAGCACACAAAGTCAGACAATCTAGAGTCTAGGAAAAGAGAGCACAGTGTACTTGGGAAGGGGAAACTGGTCTGCCCAAGCTCATGTCAGGAAGTAGGACTCTTGACACAGCCTCTATGCAAAAATATTCCCAGGAGAATACTCAAAGGAAAGTTGAACACACGGGAATTGCAGAGTGGTCCTTGCCCTTACCTAACTGGGTGAATCAGTGTTTGCAGTCAAACAGTCTTAACCCACTCATAAAACATGACAGCTGCTGAGCAAAAGAACTGCAATATTTGAGTTAATGACTTCTGAAGATAACATATATATCATAAAATATTATCTAAGAAGACTTCACAAAATAAAAAAAAAATCCTATGCAATTGGAGGTTAAGGAAGACAGAACAGGATACTGTAGAGTATTTCCAGATTGAGTTGAACAAGTAATTTTCAATAAATAATGCATTCAGGGGATTTTAGAATATGGAGTTCTGTTTGCTTTCTTCTGTTGTGAAATATATGCAAATAACTTTCAAGCCTTTCCTGAGTTAATCTGGAAAAAAAAAAACCTTTTTAACCTTTTGCAAATATTATGAATAGTCATCACTTACACTAAATTGCTCAGGCAAAAGGACAAGAAAATGATACGGTTCCTTTTTCTACCAGGAGCACTGGACACATTTACACCAAAAGAAAACCCTTTTGAGGGGTTTGGTGCTGGCAGCCATGTGGAAATTTTACCTTAAAAAACCTACATATAATTCTGCCTCATGCTTTTGGAAGCAAATTAATTATCTGTAGAGAACAAGGGAGTCTTGTATTTATATCTGCCTTGTTAAGAATTATACAAATGTTTCATATATTGAAATTTTGACATGTGCTTGGATACCTTGTTGAGTGTCTTATTCAGATCCAATCTTTTGGGACCCTTCCAGAAAGAATATCCTACCAACAAATTTCCTTTTTTCTTGAAACTTTTATCAATTGTGCTTCATACATCTAAATTTTAGAAGTAAATTATTTTAATATTTAATTATATTCCCACTGCACTCAGTCTCTGATTATACTCATAACCTATACCTTTTGACCCACAATGAACTTAGAGTGTTTCTTATACAATAAAAGACAGAATTAATTTGCAGTGCCTTGGTTATGAAACCAACATGCTAAAACTGTTTATTTCCAATGAGAAACAGTAGTGACATTCAGCTCTATATTTGCTGCTTCAAACCACAAGTTCCAGCACATTTTTGTCTTTTAAACAGCAAGCTTAGTACTTTCCAGTGAATGTAGATGTGGTAGTTTATGAAGGAGAAAGGCACACCCATTATCTTTAAAGTAATCAAAAAATATCTAGCCAGAGATCTGAAATCCATTTGCTGTACTCTGTCAACTATACCTTATCAAATTATCCCTACCTCAATTATATCATTAGAGCAAGAACAACAACCAAAGATCACCCATGAGCTCATTTCTAAAAGGACACGTCTTCAGATTTCAGAATTCTTTTTACTTCTTAACTCAAGTGAAAATTCTGGTAAGAAGATCCAATATCTGTGTTCACATAAATGCAACCCTTAGACAGTCGCCCTCACGCCATCAACTAAATTTTATATTTATATAGAAATTATTTCCATTTGCTAAAACCCAACTGATTTTCAGTCTTTTGAGTAGTTACAGCTCTTTGCTCAGGTAGTGTCCATATGAGGACACTGGAAAAGCTTCCCTTTAGGTGATTTAGGATCTGAATAAAATAAACAAACCCACAAAGAAGACCAAAATCAGGCTATAGTATTTTTTTTGTGAGGCTACCTTACAGAGGCTGTGAGTGAAGAAGGCGCCTTGTGAGATGTGTTGTGTTCATCCTCCTGTTGGACTGAGACATGAGAATTACAGGAGGAAAGGGAAAGTCCAGAAAGGAGTTGCTGGTTTATTTAGCCATGTATTTTGTGGTTGGGACCCCAAGTCTGCCCCTGGTGTAGGGGCTCAGAGGGGGACACCTCCAGAGATCCTGCAGGCATGTGGTGGCATTTAATACTTTATCTATTCTCCAGAACAGCTGCACTGGAACAAGCTGCTTGAGCAGACAAATAGTTACTAATTATCAGGATATTTTCCTGAAATAAAATCAGGCCAGCCATCACAACAACTCGAGACACTTCAATCAGCTACGTGTGGGGTTTTCATGGGTGCATTGACTCTCTGTTTGACCAGCCATGGTCAAAATTCAGACAAAATGCTAAAAAGAGCCAATAGAAGACTGTTTTAGCTTTAAAATTAATGTTCCAGCTGACAAACTGCACAGGGGCTTAACCTACTTTAGAGCATATTTAATAGCATAATTTAGTCTCGAAACAGAAAAGCAAAATAACTAATGATGGACAAATTAAGGGGTCGAATCTAGTTCAGATAAACATTCAAAAGTTCAGATGTTTAACCAAACCTTATCTTGTCCATGAAAAGCCTCAAACTGAAGGGCTCTATCAAACATAAGCAAAGTACAGGAGATTGTGGAAACTTTTCCTTACAGAAGGAAAACCATTATCAGAAACCTGCACCTTATTGCAGCACTCACGTGTAAAGCAGTTAAGCATCAAAGCGAAAGCAAAACATTTCAGAAAACTGCTTCATGGTCACTGTAATATTTGGATGAGATCCAATACAGAGAAAAGAAAATAATATTAAGGGGAAAGATAATACAAATGCAATTAGACTATCAACCAATAAAATTTGATAGCTGAAACCTTCCAAGCTTAGAGAGAATAAGGAAACTGGAGATCAGAGGACTCTGCCTTTTGAAGTTTTGCTGTCCAGATCCTGGAGACCATTATCCAGCTGAGTATTTTAAAGACATTATGACTATTCTGTCACAGAATTAGAAAGCTTTATTGCTGTGAATGACCTGTAACTTGAGCAGGAATAGCTACAAATGAAATCCAAATAAACAATTGTTTGGAAAAGGTGAATTCTGCTAACTTAGTTTTCTGGGTTACAACTCACCAGTTTAAAAATTTACTTTCAAATAGCATTCTCCTTGTGGGTTATTGATAATAGAAAGTATAATTTTAATGGATCATCTCCATTCTGATATTCTCCTAATGCAAACAATTAAAAAAGAAAAACAAAACAAAACAAAAACCACCTCTATTAAAAAAGATGAGACTGCTGCTCTGCTTTGCCTGGCCCTGTTTCCCACTCAGCAGGCAATATCTACTACAGTACCCCAAAAGAAACCAAATTCAGACAAATGATGCAGCAAACTACAGTGTTTCAGGATCCTTTCATTTTCCTTCCCTTTCCCCATGTCACCATGTTTCAATCATACTCTTTTCTTAAGCCTCTCCCTCACCTTTTTTTCTGCCTCCATCCCTCCAGCTACCTTCAAAAATAACAGAAAAAATTTGCTCTTCTCGTAATTGAATCCCAAATTCAAACCATCAGATGCCAAAAGAAAAGATATTTTAAACCAGACGTCCAATGTCAGTTCAGAAATGACCGTGTATCTTGCATTAAGAGCAAAGTTAAAACAATAAATCAAGTATTCCACTGCTTGTAATTGGGCCTTAATATCAGTTCTTCCTTTGATCCATTGTATTGAGTGATCTTCAGATAACTCTGTATAATAATCCAGGTGTTACTGTGTTTTCATTATTTATTCATTAATTTTTAGTGCTATCTTTTGATTTTCATTCAAGCACATCAACTGAAATACTTTCAAAAGAGGAAAGTTGGTGGGAGCATTTTAACACCATAAAATAATAATCTTTACTTTTAAATAGAAAGGAAAGAGGTTATTATATGTGTTTTCACACAAATATATATACACAAAGATTATTTTTGCAGGAACCTCTGAACTTCTAGGAAAACATAGAAATGAGAAGAGTTTGGTTTAAGTGAATGTATCTATGGCTTGGGTGGCAGACAGTCAAACAGTGATCTTGAGGTCATCACCTGCTCTGCTTAATTTTTAGTCACCTTTCTGGTTCTACCAGTATCACTTCTCAAGGAAAAACATGTGCTACTCAGGAGTCAGTTGACTCCTGAGAAAAATAGAAATAAAAAGGCATTTTCTGACTAGGTCACAGCCAGTCTGTGCTAAAAAGAGTGGGCATGAAGTGACAGGGACCAAACCATGAGTTCCTCCACCTTGAATGAAGTCTTTCATTATAGACACTCACCAAGATAAAGGCTGTCTTTCCCAGGTTTATAAGTGTGTGCCCCAAATTTGCTAAATGGCAAATGATGCAACGTGCATCTGGCTGCCCTGCTGTTCTGCCCTGCCCACATCTGGCCACCTTCCCTTGGGCCTTGAGTCCTTGGACTGAAGAATAACCTTCCTCAGCAAAAGTACTGTCACTATGTGATTGCAAAATATATTAACTGTAAAGCTTTCTCTAGTAGGGCTTCATACCTGTATGCTTTTAAAATTATTTCTCTGTTCTGTATAAAGTGTCTTCATGAATTTCAGGTTAATTCCATGATAATCCTTTTTTCATCCCCAAAGTGCTTTATTTCAAATGTATTAGCACTGGGGTACTTTTAAATGTTTTAATTTAATTTATTGTGAATGTGGTATTTGCTAAGAGTTGCTCAGTTTTATAAGAATGTTACTTCTTTGTTTAAATTGAACACCTTAAAAATTAATTACAAACACTTACCGCATGTAGGAACAGATTTTATATGCTATGAAAAGGCTTAAGGCAGGCTTGCTCTTTAGTTTTCATAATGAATGTATTGGATGCAAGAGATTAAAGGACAGCAGAATCTACATGTCCTGGTTGTTTATTTTTAATGTCTAAAAAAGTGGCAATGAAAGAGATAAATACAATCTCTACACTGTAGACTGAATTCTGCTTCCCAAGTCTGTTGGAAGACCTAACCTTGAATATCTGTGCAAGAAACACTGCCTGAGAGGGGAAGAGATTCAGAAAAGAGTTATTTGAGATGATCAGGAAAAAAAAGGAAAGCAGCACCGCATCATAGGAAAGACTAAAAATTCTTGTCTGGCCCAGTTATCAGCCCAAGCAGGGGGTGGTATACCTGAGGCAGAACTGCTGAAAATGAAGAACAGGCTAAATGTTGCCACAAGAACACAATTGTACCACAAGTCCATTTAGGTTGAAAATTAGAGTGCTTTCAGCTTGAAAACTGAAGTTTTGGAACATTTTTCCAGCCTGAGCTGAGGGGCAGAAGCATTACTACCGAATTTCATTAATTATGAAAGGAATCAAATGAGGTAGTTGTTTTCAAGAACTGGGGAATTGATTCAATGCTACAAAAAGTCTGTCTGAGGCAGATAATGCTGTGTTACACTTTTCAATAACAGCAACGCAAGTGAATTCCTCTTGGGTGAATCCTGGGCGCACTTAAGACAATGGCCAATGGAATTAATTAAATGGAGCCAAATATCCTCGGTGGTGAGGGGAGCTGCTCATATGTCATAGCTCTCTCTTCAGCATCAATATTTAAAGCCAGCTAGTTGGAACCTTTTACTTAATTGAGAAACAATACAGCATTTAACCCTTCAGTGATGTTCCACCCTTTGGCTTTCAGAGGCAGGATCTGTTTACCCAGCTCGTGAGCAAGCAGTTGGTGGAGCAAAGAGGAGATCCTACAAAACACATTCCTTTTTAATTCCATTAATATACCCTGTGCAGGAGAGAGTACTGTTAAGTTGGTGTTTAAATATTTGGGATTGGCTGCCACAATTTAAATTAAATGGAGCCTTTTAGCTAGAAGGAGATGTATAAGTGATTTCACCACAGGAAAAAAGGTGAGTCTGGAAAGTAGGTATGACTGTCTAGAGCCTGACGTACAGTCTGTCTAACTGAGCTTAATTTAGACTTTTATAACCTAAAAACCTCCTTATTTCTGTCACATTCCTCCCAAAATACCATGAGGATTGCATCTAGAGTAGTTAGAAATAATTGTGCAACCTCAGTATACAGTATAGTGTAAGAATCATTTTTCTGGCTACAACTTTCCAACAGGGGTATTTAGTTCAATAAATACCATTAGGGGTTCAAAATTTTGCTTAAAGGAATGATGGACTGGACTGGCTCTTCCTGAATCACAAAGTTCAGCAAGTCCTGCTCACTTGCTCTAGTTCTGACCTCTCTCCAAAGACTGCAGTCTAAAATATTCCCTGTTTCAGTGAGAACGCCTCCGTCTATTTAGGTGTTATCTGTTGTCAGCCTCTATTCCTTCCCTGTGGAAGCAAAGTATGGAGATGCAAAAACTGGAGATCTGCTGACACATGGTGATGGAAGGTCGAGCAGAGCTAGCTGTCTGCATAGTGGGCTGCTTTCAGCTATAAAAATTGTGGTATTTTGTACAATCTACATCAAACCTGAGTTTTGCTACGTAATGTAAAGAAAGATCTACTTGCTATAGAGTTAAGAGACTGCACCAAAGCAGTGGAAGACAGGTTGGGTAGTTAGGTTTGGAAGTGGCAGAGTCAGAGTAGATTCCTCATGTCAGGAGTCTACCTCACTTTTAGTGCTTGGAAAAAAGCCCAACTGCTTGGTTCCTGTAATGCCTAAAATCTCATGATTTGTTTGTGATTGCTTTTTCAGTAACTGTGTCTGAAAAAAAACCCTGCAATTTTTTTTTCCAAAATGTACTTGTCTTAAGGATTGTGTCAGTATCTGTGGTTCAGCAAGAAAAGACTTAAAGCAATCATGATATCCAGTCTCTGCTTTCCTCCATATCAAATCCATCTAGAGTGCACATGCAGGAGTTTATTTTGTTAAGAAAAATACGTGGTGTCTCTCTCTTCTTTGGAACAAAGAAGAAATATGGATTTGTAACCTTTTCCTTTTCTTTCTTTAAACTTAAGTCCTTCAATAGTGTTTTGAACAAACCTAAAGAGATTTTAAGTCAGACATTTTGTATTATAACATTCCCCTGGGTCGTATGTATGATCGTCTTTACTAAAGCTCCTTTCAGTCCCAGTTGAATAAATATGCATTTTATTTCACTAATCTTGAAACAACAGGAATAAAGTTTACCCAGGTCTTTTATACCTCAGAGAACAAAACAAATACTACAAATCTTTAGAGAGAAAGGATATACAAAAGGGCTTGAGGTGAATGTTTCAAAGCAAATACGCTTTAAACGATGTGCAAATTATTTCAGCACTTGAACATGATTTATGAAAGGGGATTAGTCCACTGAAACAAGAACCGAGTTTAAACTGTTGGGTTTCAAAGTCAAGGATGAGAAGTGTTAGCTGGAAAAAGCAGAAGAAACTGGATAGTAATCTATAGTGAGGATTTCTGATTGATTTTCTTTAACTAACTCAATCCTACATTAGCTATCGCTGTCATTCATACTTAACTGTGGTGGGCAGCATAAAATACCTTCTTTTATGATATAATTCCCCATAAAAATGAAGTATGCAATGGTGATAATTAAGTAATAATGAGGTAATTAATAACTCAGTGACTAGCTCTCTATTTACTAGTATGCCCCATAAATGAGCACGAGGAGTGTGAAACAATTAAAGATTATCCAAGCTCAAACAGATAACTTTTCCAGGGGGTTGTGTGCCAGTGAGCAGACCAATGAGTCACAGGTCACATCTATAATAATACATTATATTATATTGTAATATTCCCACATACTCTTCACGTAATGGGTTAGAGCTACTCTTAAGTACTATAAAAATGATCACTTTTATGTAATTGTAAAGATTAATAAGTGAGCTAACTTCTCATGGTTCTATAATGACCCTGCTGTTCTAGAAGGTAAAGGAAAATTTAATGATCCTGCTCAGATATGATTAATATCTAACTTTTTCCTGGCTAAAAATCTGGACTTGGTTCAATAAAAATGAATTAAGTGAACATGCATGGGTTTCCCTGCCAAATGTTTATATGGAAGTTGGATATGCCCAATTTAAAAATATGCTTTTTCAACCCAAATAGTAAACTCTGGAAGGATTTTGGAGAGTGAAGTAGAAATAAAACAAAGAATTAAGGAAACATTATATTATAATTGATGGAAACAGGATATTCAAATTCAGGAAAAAATGTAATTTTTTTTAGACCTAGTCACAGCCAGTTGTGATTTTGAGTGCAACATAATCTTCTATTATCAGTAGAAGTGACACAATTTGTTTCTCAATTTGGCATGTTTTGTTTCCCGCATGCCAATATTATTACTTCTTTGTTGCTGAATCAGTATTTTCCTAAGCTTTAAGAAGACAGCATACCTATGCTTAATGTGGCAGAGAAACGTAAGAGTACAAATATGTAAAAAAAAGTCTGGTCCCTGTAGTCCAGCTGAGTGATTCCACTCTGCAAACCCAGCATGTTGCATTTTCTTTTCCTGTTTTTTTTTTAGTCCCTGAAGCTGAGTGCATTCCTGTTGGTGCAATAAAAATAAATGCCACAAACATACAAGATGCAGAGTGACAAAATTAACATTGCAGTAGGAAACTGCATGTTTGCAGCTAGTTTTCATTTTGCTTTGTGTTTTAATTGTTGCCATTGGTAATGCTGCACTAATATACATTATTGCTTTATGTTTCTTGGCTTTATTAAAAGTAATAAAACTGACCTATACATAACACTAACATTGTAATATAATAATAGTCCCTAAATAGCATCATTTGGCTTTGAACTTCACATCTAACTGAAATAAATGGGCCGGGAAGGGGAAAGAATTCAGACCTCATCAGAACTAACAAAGAAATGGAGTGATTTCCAACTTCTGTGGCTCTAATTAGAATCATGAAGGTTGGAAAAGACCTCTAAGATCATTGAGCCCAACTGTCAACCCATGCCACCATCATGTTCACCACCAAACCATGCTCTCAAGGGCCTTATCCACACCTTTTTGGATCTCTTCCAGGGATGGTGACTCCACCAGTGCCCTGGGCAGCATGCTAATTGCCCCCCTTTTCAAAGAGGTGACCCTGTGTGGATGAAGGACTACATAAGCTACCACAGAATCCAGTCCTCCATAAGCTTGGTTGGGCCAGTAAAACCTCTCTCTACATCCCAAATCATGGTCTCCCAACCTTCCATCCCCTTCATGTGTTAGAGAGGAAGACAGAGAACTCTCACAGACTCCTCTCTGCACTGCTTGTAATTACAGTGCCTTTTTCTAGGATATCTAAATAATGTTTTCAAGAAATAAATGTCTGTCTTTTTTTCCCTCCCCTTCTGTTATTACACAGCAGAAACCATGCAAATCCATGTGTTTGTGCCCTGGTGCCCATCCTTTCTCACCTCAGAGAAACAGCCTCAGACAGGAGGTCTTTGCCACAGAAATTCCTAATCCTGTGCAGGGACAAACTTTAAACCCTCAGACAAGTCCTTGGAAGATGCTTTAGCCAGGGAAGGACCAAGTAGCATGAGGAGCCACGACGTTTTCAAGCTCCACCAAATTCTCCATTTCTTCCACCATGTCCATTAAATGACCAAAATGGGTTTCTGCTGCTGTGTTTCCCCCTCACACTCATTGCACAGACTTAGTTATCTAATAAACTGCCTTCAGAAAGGATTCTGGATGCCTTAGTAATTACTTAGGGATAAATACATGCCATGCTCAAGTTTCAAAATTCAGCCTTCTGAAGAAAAGTGAATGAAACAAGAAAAGCAATTTGGGGCAATTTTAAAGCACATGGTTCAATCTAAGGACCATAAGCTCCTGAATTTAACTGTCTTTTAAGACACTAAAGCAGACTTCAATGGCCAGATGACTTTGTAGCAAATACCTATGAAGGAAAATCAAAACTATGATCTAGAGGTTTTTGGGGTTTTTTTCCTTTATTTAAAGGATGTCAGGAGGTGTATTCCCAGACACTGCCATGAGGCCATTCCCTAGGGAAGACTGTGGCATCCCAAGGGCAAAGCATCATCCTTTCGGACTAAAAGACCCATCACTCCCTGTTGAAGGTCCAAGAGGAATTTAGGTAGGGAAAATATCATTATTTGAGTTGGCTGGTGGCCAGGGTGCCAGGGCTAAGACCCTGATCCTTACAGAGGGTGGAAAGGAATCCCAAGCCTGCTGTTTAATATGCATGACATGTCGGCTTTGCTGTCAATTTTCCTTCCACCCCCTGCCTTTGTCTGCTTTTCTCCACCTGTTGCAGCTTGTCCTTATTCGGGCTGAGAGCTGGAATTGTCTTACTTTGGTGTCACATTGTGTCTGGCACAATGACGCCTGGGGTCCCCGACCACTCTTATTGAGACACTAAAATGACCATGAATAACAATAACACTGTCACAACTCACCAAGATGTTCCTTTTCACACATGTACATTTTTTAACATTCTTAATGCTGGAGTTGTGGCACCTCCAGCTAGAATTCAAACATGGAGGAGATTTTCCAGGCTGCATGACTAACCACCGGGTTTCAAGTAAAGTGTTCTTGGAGATAAGGAAAAAATATGCGAGTAGAAACAATAAAAATAATGCAATTCAATCTTATCAATTCAGGCAGTTCCAGCTTTTATGTGGCAAACAAGGAGATCAAATTGCATTTATCTAATATCACAGATTTTTTTAAATGTCTAAAATATTTCATTATTTTGCTTTGGCAACCTAAAGCTGAGGAACAGATTACTGTTCCCACTACATAAGGAAATAACTGACAACAATTAGTATTTATTCTTGTTGCTTTTGTAATAAAAATAGAATTCCATCACTTTCAAGGAAACCTAAAATATTAATAAGAATGTGATGAACTGAGTAAACGTGACGCCATAAGGAAATGATGGAGAACAGGTTGGAAATATAGTGCTTTGGGAATGGATTGCATTATCAAGCTTGTGATTGTGCATTTTGACAAGAGCAGCCCTCAGATTGATACGGTAGCCAAAGGGCACTCTTCCTACTGCAGAGCTGTTTGTTTCCACCCGGGAGAGGGGGAGCAGGAGGGGAATTGATCCCCTCCCACAATCAATAGCGACTCCAGCCCAGGCTCTTCCACAAGAGGTCACTCCCGAGGGACAGAATTCCCAGATGATGGCCACAAATGGCCCAGAGGATGCAGACCATGAGATGGGTGTATGGGCAGGAAAAGAAAGGCTGAGCTTAGCTGGGAGCCTCCATTGGTTTCACTGCCCAAAACACAGCTGTCCTGACAGCTCCTGTGGTACACACACAGAGATCCCTTGGGTTTTGGAGAGCAGAACGATTCCTGGGAACCTTGTGGTGCACAGACCCTTTTCTTACATCCCAGATTCTCTCCCTACTTCCCACACACCACAATAGCATCTCTACTTGCAGAGTAACTCAGGTGCCTGGTTCCATGGGATACAAAATTAACGTGGCAGATCACCTACCTGTGGACCCAATTATAACTGGTACTATTTAGGAGGGATTTTTGGTAACCTTAAAAGAAAAAAAAAATAACAAAATACCCCCATGGTTTGAATTAAAACTAAATTACTTAGAAATTATGACGTCTAATTTTTTTAATTATCTGCTTAGAACAACATTTCTTTGCATTAAAAGAAGTGGTGCTGCAAAGTAATTTTCTTGTTTGCCCTTTTTCTAATGGAGGAAGTTGCTGGGGTAAAAAATGTGTTATTTCTGACCAGCATCAGCTACAGAAATTATATCAGTGAAATAGCTGACATCATAAAATAAAAAGTCATCTCTTTCCATGTATTTCAGAACAAGATCACAGTTTTACATATTTTGGTAACACTCCCCAAGGCCATTCTTGGTTTCTTCTTAGCTCAAGAAAACTTCAATTAGAGCATCAGTTAAACCAGACTGGATGAGAAGCCACTGAAAAGCTGTGTGACCAAGAGAATGGCCACTCTCTGAACTTTGGAAATTGAGTCTGGCAGTTGGAGCCCAATTTTCAATGAAATCAGTGTATAGCTCAAAAAGCATAACAGAAAATTACCATTTGTCCTTGTAGTGCAAGCAGAAGCAATTAGGATTAGACATAAAAACCAAATTCCTGCTACTAAGTCTCTAGGGACAGTGTCCCCAGTTTTAAATTAAAGAGTAAATTACTGAAAAGCTTTGGTTAGAATGTACCTGTCGTTTATATACTTGTACTGCTAAAAAAAAAAGGTAATGATGCAGCAGTATCAAGTCTAAAACTGGATATTTTTTGCAACTCCTACAATGTAGATAAGGTAAATACAAATCAATCTGAGCTGTCTGAATATTTCATTAAAGGTTATCAGAACGGGAGGGGGTGGGCTGCTAACACATCAGTTGCTCATCTTCTTTGTTAAACAGGAAGAGTTCTAAGGCATCATTAAAAATCTCCTTTGTTTGGATTTGGCACTGGCAATAGTCAGTAACGTAAAAGCACTATAAAATTATAAAATCGTTAAACTTTGCAAGAACTTTATAAACACACTTGCAGATATTGCACATATCTTTGTGCTCTGCAGTCAAACTGGACAATGAAACGACCACCTGTTAACTGCTAACAATGTGTCATTACCAGTTCTCATGCCTTTTTAAAGCAATTTTGGCTCTAGCTGCCGATAATTCTGGCTACGATACTTGTGTGAACATTAAGGGCACAGAAAGCCAAAGGCAGAAAACTGACAATACAGTTTGTGCTTAGACTACTAATAAGTAAGTGAATAATATGATTTTTCTAATTCCACATAATTGCTTGATCTCAAGGGGCCAAAAAAAAAAAAGTTCTGAATACATATTTTAGAAGCAATCCAATCTACGGTATTTAAATGCAAGCTTCGATTCAGTGAGATTTCACAGCAGATATTTTCACATTTTTTTAATAGTTTAAATAGCCTTTAACAAAACGGAGGTTATTCAGGATTCTCTAAGGTTTGAAAAGAAACATAGACTAAGTTTCTGTCACTGCTCATAGTCACTTTTTCTGTTTTGTCTGACAAATTATCATTTAAAGATATGTGAGAAGTCTAAATAAATAAATAAAAATTCCCTGAGTGCTGAGACAGTTTATGGGCATTTTGCTATTAGCTACAATAAGAGCAGAATCAGACCCTCAGAACTCACTGTGTTCTCAGTCTTATTTTTCTTTCTCTGAGAAATGCAACACAACACCCAGTGCTAAGATATTGGGACAATTTTTCACAAGCCACGTTCAGGCTACTTTATATTTTATTACACAAAGGGAAAAAAAAACCAAAAAACAAAACAGAACACCAAAACCACAAAACCCTTACAAAAAAAAAGAAAACAAAAAAGAAAAAAAGAAACATCTTCAAGATAATAAGAAAACAAACCCCCAAATCCTGTGGTCTGCAAAAAAGAGACTATTTAATGAGTCTCTATTTGTGTGTACATGCATGCATGTGTGCATATATTTATGACTGTGTAGATAATTATCATTAAAAACAGCTAT
This sequence comes from Catharus ustulatus, assembly GCF_009819885.2. Taxonomy (NCBI): domain Eukaryota; kingdom Metazoa; phylum Chordata; class Aves; order Passeriformes; family Turdidae; genus Catharus; species Catharus ustulatus. Next base: position 35,860,475 of record NC_046227.1, on the reverse strand, counting down.
GTTGGGTCTTTTTATTGCAGCCCTTTTCTTAACATCCCAGGCTTTGATCCTGCACTGAAATTTGTGCAGGCAAATTCCTACAGAGCCCTTTGGTACCTAAAGGTACCTCGACCCAGCCTGCCAGTCTGGAGTTGTCACAGCGCTGACATCGGGACCAGGATGTGAATCTACCACCAAACAAGGAAGGAAAACAAAAATTCAGGGGAGAGGGGGAAGTTAAAAAAATGTTGAGTGAGGGATTCAGGGTCAGCTCCTTCAGCTGCTGCCCACGATCTCACGAGCATCTCGGAACAAACTGAGAAAGTCTTTTCAGAGGAGTAAAGCACACCCTTGCTAGTTTTAGATCAGTTTCTTTTCTAATCACACTGACAAAAACCAACACCGAACCCTCGAATTTATTTTCTATAAAATTATAGATACATCACTGATTGTTGGCTGCAGAGGATATGTCAATTCTTTCAGCAATTCAGTGTATAAATACACAACAGACAAAATTACTCTGGCAATTTGAGGTATTTTACTAAAATGGAAACAAAGCAACTGCAACAGACCATTAATGCAGGGTTCATGTTGCTTATTTTTAAAAATAAATGGCTTAAATAAATGTCTTTGCTCCTAAACAAATTTATTTTGCTTAGGAGAGAGTGTCACCCTTTAAAAGTATGGAGCTAGTAACTGTCTTTACTTAAATGCAAGTTATGTATATCAATGCAGAACATGTTCAGCTTTAAAATTCTCAGTGATCTTCCTTACATTCTGTATGTAATAAAAATTATCTATCTTGCCCTGTAACGGCATAGTTATCTAAAAAGGAAAAAAAAAAAAAAAAGAAAAGGAAAGAAAAAAGCCTTACTTAAAGATTTTCTGTGTTCAGGCTTTGGCTCTTTGGATTCAGTGTCTAAGTTACTCGGGAATTCGATGCTGGAGGATCTTCTGAGTTTGAACTCCAAATTTCTCGATGTAATTCTCTGTTCTTTTGGCTGGGAAAAGAATATATATATATGTATGTACATATGTGTATGCTTTTAATAAAATTATTATTTGTAAGAATGGAGTAAGAGATTCCAGAATGCCAGTACAGAAGCTAACAGACACACACAGAGCAAGTGTGCAGGGAGTATATAATTTAAGGAAAGTGTAATGCAAAATTTGTCATATGGCAAAGCTTTTATGGCCCTGACAGACTGATCCTAATTTCTGAGATAAATTCCCATTTAAGTGAGGAAAACAAAAGGCCTGCTTCTTTAGGCTTTAGGGACCAAAATTATTTCCACATTGCAGGCTACTTTCAAATGCTGGCAAAGAGGAAGGGTGTTTAAATTGCCTCTCTGGTTTAGATAGTTACAGTAAATATTCTTGCAAACACAATTACTTCAAACATCATTGTAAATTTGGGGTTGAATTCTGCTTAAGAAGTAGTCGGGGGGTTTTCCTCTTATTCTAATTTACTGGCAGACAAAGTGAAAATGAGCAGGAAAAAGAAGCAAGAAAGAAAAAACGAAAAAAAGGAGATGCTGTTTCGGCTAAAACCACTTTTCTTCCCATGGCATTTGGTCAGGTGAGACCCAGCCATCCCAACAGCCTGGAAAGCTGCCAGGCTTTTCACACTCCTTCAGAGCTTCAGGACTGAAATAGATGGCAGGGATGGAGTGGCCAGGAGTGGTGCGTGCTGACATCCTGTCCTGCGCACTCAGACCTTGGCCAGGACCAGCCTACCACGGCCACTTGTGCCCCACCAGCTGCTGTGGCTCTCTGCATGCTCAGGGTTGCTGGTGCCACAATATTACTTCAGCTACACTAAAAAAATACATACAAATATATATATACACATATATATATATGCACACATACATATATATACACACACACACATATGTATATATATATATATATGTAATCACAAAATTCAGTTTATTAGATGTTTGGTTGAATAATAAGCCAAAAAAGATTTTTTTTTCCTTAGTCTCCATGGAAAACTCCACCCCAAAATCTTTAGTTGGATATCAATATCCTCACACACCCAATGAAATGCACAATATGAAGACATACATCATCAGATCAAACTTTCCTTGGCTGATTATAGCCTCAGGGTAATAGAATGTTTGTAGCTCTTTAAGGAAACAGTAGCTGTGTTCAAATTAACCCTTTCAAAGAGCCTGCAGATTCCTCTGCACTGAAACCTCTGAAAAATGCAAGCAATGGGGATATTTTTCTCTCAACAGATTCTGCACTGAACAAGGAAAGTCAGTTCCCTCCAAAAAAAAAAAAGGAAAAAGAAAAAAGAAATATTCTTGGATCAGGCAGCAATAGGAGGAAGATGTTTGGAATTTGTACTGAGAGTGGCAAAAAAGAAAGAAAAAGCTACAGCTGAAGCTGGTTTGGTAATTAAAAACTGTTTTAATAAAACGCAACCCTGCTTACTTCTAGTAGAAAACCCCCAGCCTTCCTGGGAGAATACCAGCAATCAGTTACAAAGGAATATTATTTGCTAGTGTTATTCTTGTGAATAAGTAATACAAAAATTCATAAAAGGCTCAAATGTATTAATAGTTCTATTGAAGATTATATACTGTAGGCTGCATAAACAGAAAATGCAAAAATTCATTAGTTATTAAGTGCTTGTGTGCTTTTACAACCCTCAGCAAGCCAGCGTCCTTGTTATTTCAGAGAAATAAATGTAGCGTTCCGTTTCGAGGCAAGAATCAAATGACATTTTTGCGCAACAACCTTGTTTATCTGACATTTTTTAGTAGATTTGCATACATATTTTTATATCCTTCAGAGAAAGGAATGTCTAGCTAGCTGCTGACTGCCTAAAACCTGTAGAGATGCCTGAGCAAATGAAGTTGAAATTGCTACATCTTAATTAATAAAGGTAACAGCCAAAACAAATACATACCAATCTGTCAATTGCATTTTTGATAGCGTGGAACCAATCCAATATGAGAAAGTCGATATCCGACTGGAGGAGGAACTCATTTCCTGACACTGTCGTGATCTGGGGAGGGCATGGGCACACACAGGTGAGTAAAGCACACAGCAGACAGATTTTCCTCTATTTTCCCTCCCATTCCCCCCAAATGCTTGTCCTTTTTGCTGAGATTTGTCTGCTGGAGTGCTGAGTTACCGAGAGTTCTGAACCTCTGTCTGAAAACTGTTTTGAATATGTCACAACAAACGAGATATTGTCTCAGCAATGCAACCACCGAGCACAAATAGTGCAGAAATAATGGGAATGTGACAAAAGTTAAGAAAAGACAGCAAACTCGGTGTAACAAGACACAGTTCAAGCGAAATCAAAGCACCCTGAAAACAAGTGAATGCTTCATGAAAATTATTTCCTGTTTTTTGCAGTTTCCATTTCTATTTTGCTGGTGTTGGTTTTTGTATCTGGCAACTCCATTCTTGAATTTGGGCATTTGTTATTTACCTGTGATTCCCCAGCCCACTTCCAAACATTTTGGTAAAATGAATAATGTTACTCTTTCACATTAAAAAAAGAAATTATCATCAAAGATGGCTGCAGCAGAGTAATTAGGAGCCCATTTATCATGAAAAAAAATATCCCCAGTTTGTCTGAATAGAAGTCGATTTACATTTTTGACCCACTCACTGGGAATATTTATCAAAAGAATATTCAATCCCCTGATAATGCTGTTTCACTGCCTAACCTAATATTTGGTTGAAATATGTATGTATATGCTGTTGGTCTGAGCTTCTGTAAACCACTGGGATTGTAATGATACATAATTTTTTTATTTTACATATATATATATATATATATATGTGTGTGTGTGTGTGTGTGTGTATATTTCACCAGGTATTTGTCACAACAGGTTGAAGCAACATGTCACAGATGGCAGAACTGAGGCCCAGAGCTGTGCAGCTCTTTTTCCCAGGATTTTTCCAGAGATTCCTGGTGCACCTGGCCATGGAGCATCATCTGGGCACAACTTTCTGTGTTTGCAGACAATTCAACCAAGGGCTACATCACCAGCACATTTTGGAAGGGGCAGGATCTCGTTCTGCCCCTGCTCCAAAAAAAAGCTCAGCTCCTGCCAGCTCTAGAACCAGTTTTATTCTTATTTTGCTGTTGTTAAGAGCTGGTGGTGCAAAATTCGGTGGTGTCCACACATGGAAATGGAACACTTGTGTCTCAGTGTTTAGCCTGAATGTTGGAATGTTCACTGGAACATGGGATTACTCAGCACTAAAACATTTTCAGGTCTTTTTAGGGGAATGGCTGAGCATAGTGGACAATGGGGATTTCCTTCTGACCAAACTTTGGGAAAAAGCAAAGCAAAGCAAAGCTGTTAGGACCTGGCACAGTTTATTTATGTAAATACATTGACATGAAGTGCTACTGTTTCCCTGCATCTCCCCCATGTCAAGAGTTTTCACGGAAGCAAGAAACAGCAGATCTTCACCAGCCTGGGTACTCCCAGCATGTTCCTTGAAACTGAAATAATACCAGGGAAAAGAAAACCCGAACCAAAAAACAACAGCCTAATGTCGCATTAATTGTCCTATAACCCTCCCTTTATTGAGGAAATGCCTGCAAGGAAGGTTTCCAAAGTCATCAGCATTAAGGAAAATCCCATCAGTGCAGTTCCAGCAGAGACATCCTGTGGGAATGCTGCTGAGAATGTGGGAATGGTCCCCTGGTGTGGGCTCGGGGCTGCCCGGCTGCAGATGTTCATCCCATCCCCTCTGCACCCATTGGGAGCCACTCCAGGCACCCCCCTCTCCCCAAGCACCAGGGAGAGTTATTTATGGGGGAAATCTCAATTCCCTCATTATTCCATGGCCATATCGTTAATCACCACTCACCCTGCCCTTCACCAAAAGGAAATAAAAATCCCAAATTCAGCTTAAGGTGAGCAGTACAAAGAGCTGACCTCCACTTCTGTGCCCAGCTCGCATGGCAAGGTTTGGGTTCAAAATATATGATATGATATCACAATTTATTGATGCATACATGCAGATATGAATTAGACTAAACACAGGCAACAATTCAATCTAATGCCTCTCTCCCAGTATAAACAAATCATTATTAAAATTATGAAATGGAATAACATTTTCAAAGTAAGAGCAACCTATGTAATTAGATTTACTGTATTTTGAAGGCTTAAAAAGGACACAACATAGTTCAGCCTTCCGTTCAGTAAATTCAGGCTTTATTAAAATACAAGTATTCAGCACTGCATAAATATTTGCACTGTATGATATGCAAAAGAGATACTCCATTGCTAACAAGACCAAAGCAAAATAAATGTTGAAAGTTTCTTTGTCTTGAATGTGTTATTTTGATAATCATATATTATCAGTGTTTTATGAGCAAATCTGTAAAAACAGATCATAGAATGGAGGGAAGAGAATTCCTTTAAAATATACTTTCTGTAAGATATAGTTCAAGTCCTTTTCTTTCTTTCCTCAGACTAATCTTCGGAGTAACAAGACAGTTTCAAGAAGACTGCTACTGCTCTCTACAGTTTAAATGCATCCACTCCTTAATTACAGCCAGTAATTGACTTTGTTCTGCTCCATTCCAGTCATTCACAGGCAAGCAGTTCCAAAGGCTTTGGCTGGTAAATCCCATTTAATGTGCAGGTTTTCTATCCCACTTTTATATATTACCTCCTTAGGATTTCTGATAAATGACTCTTGGAAAGGATTGCTAAACCATATTTGCACTTTGAACAATCAAATTTTCAACACCCTTGGGAAAAGACATCAGTAAAGAATGCTGGTTTTGACTAAACCTTGTGATTGAACAATTTATGATCACAGCCCTAAATGATGTATAACTAACAACAAGCAGAAATTGTTCAATATTAAGGCCTGTTAACACACCATCCCCGTGTCAGGCACTGCTGAAATAAACAGAGGGGCTGGGAAAACAAATGAAAGACAAATCTGGGGGGAAAAAAAAGAAAATGAAGTGCTCTATCCAGAGCTGCCAGACTCCATTGTGCCAGGTACTTCACTTATTTAAATACCTCCCAAAATCCCTCTCTCGTGCCATCATTTTTGCAAAGGCTACGCTCTAGAATTAGCACCACCTTACCAGGCAGAATGCTGCTGCTGCTGTCAGCAATAAACACCCACACTGAGGACTGACAACTGGCATTAACCCTCTGGTTTGCCATGCCCTTCAGGCTGGGGATAGGAGAGCCATGGTGCCTGAATCCCCTCTGTCTTGCTATAGCACCGCAGAAAAAAAAATTACTTCAAAGGCTGAATCCACTCACATGGCAGTTTTGCAGCAAGCTGCAGCACAGCCCTGCTGTTAAGCATTGATCCTCAGAAAATATCATCTCACCACAGGTAAATGTGTGCTAAATTCAATGCACTGCTGGGCTGCCAACACAGTGTGGGAAGTGGGGAGGGAGGCAGGTGTGAAACACTTCCTGGTATTCTATTTGTGGCTTATTAAGGGTTTCTCTTGTCACCTTATAAAGCTGCAAATGGAGGGTTGAGCTTCTTTTGCATGTCACCATAATGATGCACCAAGGTGGTGTTCAACGAGATCCTATGTTATTAAACAGAAATGTACCCTTTTAGCTGTACAAAATGCAGGACACTGTGTCTAATTAATGCCATTTCTGTTTTATAATACCCAAATACACCTTGGAGGCTACCTAGGATCAACAGTTTTTTAAAAATTGTTATGAATTATGTAGTTTTTTCTGTGCTAGGTTGTGCTCTGGAACATACAACTGTGTCATGACTTCCAAACCCTTATAGATCACCCTTCAGGGCTTATCTCACAGTATATCCATGGCAATGGAAAGCAGGAGATAAAAGAGCCATGGAAGAAGATCAGGGTGTTCTGTCCATAGTTTTCCCCTAAAGTTTGGTTCAGGGACTATGGTCACCACTGTGAAAAACATCTCCTCATGGTATCCCTCTAGTTCTTTGCCAGTATACACTTCTATAGATATTTTAGCTTCAGAACAGGGATGGAGGCAATTCCAGCAATCCTGATAGACACTCTATGGAGATATGGGAAAGGGCCATAAATTCACACAGCAAAACAAAAATCCAAGCCCGTCTTATTGATTCCCCCACTTCAAAGTGTACTTATGCATCTCTGGTGGCCACAACTATTATTTGCAGTGATTAACTATTTTCAGACAATGCCAAGAACAAACCTTAACACAGGAAGTGAGGAATTCTGTGGGGAAGGAGAAATGCAGCAAAACAATTTAGTGTGTACTGTGCAACAAAAAAAAGGAGCAGAGTAAGCAGCCTAGGAAGCGTCTGGCTCATGTATAGTTCATATATGAACACCAAAAAACCATGTCACAGCTCTAATTCAGCCAAATTCTGAAACAAGCTGATGTTCAACTCCCCCTGAAACTGGGACATCCAGAAAAACTGCTGGACTGTCGAGGTGAAGCTTCATATAACCTACTCCAATGGTTCAGGGTTGGATTATTGGCTGCTTTTGGACCGTGGAAACTTCAGCAGTTGCTAATCCAGTGCAAGATTCAGTGCAGAAAACAGAAATTTTTATGCCACCTGGGACTCACACAGCTTGTGGTGAACACTAAGTGATTTAAACTTGGATTGACAGATACCTCTGCGTGCAGAAATTCAATAAAATGTGTTCCTCTTGTTGCACTGTGCATTGGGATTGCTGCCCTTGATATGTGTAGGAAAAAAAGGAAATGTGAGTTGCTGGAGCACTGCTAGCTCCAAAGTTAACAGTCTTCTGCCTTCCCACTGCTCCCTTCATCTCACCTTGCTCTCTCACAAAGTGGTGGGTTTTTTTCTGATCATGTTAATCAATCTGATTCCTCATAATGAAGAGAAATCTGGATTTTTCTCTCTGTTTTCCTAAGAGATTTTTCAGGATAGGCTCTATCCATGAAACTCAGGACACTCAATTTTTCATTTGCATGGCAGACATCAGGGCTGGGCCAGGGAAGTTGTGAAAAGGGTCAAGAAGAAAGGAAGAAAAAAATAAAAGAAAAAAAGAAAAAGGAAGGATAGTGAGAATTTTCTGTCTCTAAATATTCATTTTAAAAAATCATTACAATATCATAAAAATGAGAATAAATGCATAAACCCTGGATACTCTTGTGTCCACACCCTCAGTAGAAGTAGAATTAATTAAAGTTGGGAGACACTATGCTCCTTAGTGGTTTAATTAGCTGCATTTGAATTAAAGTGGGACAGAGCCATGCAAGTTTTTACAAACATGTCAAAAGTCTAACTGCATTTCTGGAAGTTGATCTTAAATTCTTTCTTTTTCTTAAATCCAGTCTCTTGGCCATGTTTATGCTGAATGAGTGAGCAGCCGAGAGGATAAATAAAATATCTCTGTGTGCTGTACCATAGTGAGCTGAGTCTAATATTAAAAAATGGACACAAAAGAAAACAAAAGGCTCAGTCTTGAGCTGTGTTGTATTGTACAGCATCACATATCCATTTCATGAGCTAGCTCATCAAACAGAGGTAGTCATGGTTATGCTGATAGTTAAATTTCTTAAAGGACTCTAAGATGTTTATGACTACCAAAGAAATTTCATTATCAAGCAGATTGTCTGTCTCATGTTACAGTCTGGCTTCACCCATCTCGCAGTCCTTTGGATGTCGAGCAAAGTTAACATTGGAGTGATGGGGAAATATCAGCTTGAGAGAAAAGGTCTTCAACCAATCTTTCAAAAAAAATGATATTTGTTAAAAAATTTGGTGAGAAAGTATCTGCCTTGTGTTCCCAATGTTGCTAGATGTTAAGTAAATATATGCTGATTGCAAAAAAAGTTGCTTTGGCAACTCTCTTATTAAAATGCATTTGTAACCCCCATCTGTCATGAAAGTTTTGAAAAGTTTGTTTACTTTGGAGAGCCGCCTTATCCAGGGTTACCCCGGCATACAATGATAGCAGTCTTCAGAAGTTGTGTGAGGAACAAGCCACTAGGGATCCATTTTTGTTTTAATTGGCACACACAAACACTTTTCTGGTCTGTCAAAAAGATCAAGCTAATATGCATGGCGGGTGTTATATTCTCAGCTTTTGGGAGCAGTAAAGCTCCCTTTATTTAAGTAATTTAAATGATAGACTGCAAAAACTTTGCAAGTCAGAAAAATGTTTTATACTTTCTTTGGGAATATTTGTTTTAGGCAACAGAAAATGTTCTACATATCTAAAGATGTTGAACCTTATGTTTTAATTACCCTGTTTTTTTCTGATTCTGTAAAAATTACTGTGGAAACTAAGGATTGCAAAGAGGCAACAAACAGATCCTGTGTTTTCACAACTTCTGCAATATTTGAATTTGTGAGACTGAATACTGCCAGATGTTTATAGGTTATGTCCTAAGCTGTGTTGCCTTGTGATGTGGCTGCTTTGCACATCCACTCTCTGGGAACCTTTGTGGGGTCATCATATCAATGCAACCTCCTCATGTACAATGAGCTGCTTCTTAGTGAAAATACACTGATTCTGGCATGATGCACATCAATGGCTCCAAAATGGATTGAGCTGTCTCAGATTTGGGGGTCAAACTTGCAAGAAAAAATAAATTTTAAAATAAAACTGTATTGTACCAGTGGAAACGAAATAATTTCTTTCATGGTAAATTTCTGAGATTGAATCCTTCAACATAATTTAGCAATAAAATAATGAACCCTGTCATAGCTAAGAAGGAAAAAAAAATTAACCTAAATTTTCCCTTCTTCTGTGCCATAATGTCATATTAAATGCCAGTTTCTCTTGAAAAATTGCATTAATACTAACTAGGTGAGAATCTCCTCTCTGCATTATGAGCCAAAACTTTTCCATTCCTTCCTAGCCGTGACGAATCTCAAATGCAGAACAACTTATTTTTATCATTTATAAGGGAAATATTGAATCAAGAGAAAGTCCCAATTGAAGCTCATTAAGCCCTGAGAGACCAAAACTCCTTCTTGGATTGGAAGTGGAGAAGGTCCAGGGGTGCTGAGATGCTGTCACTGATTTCAAGGAACAGTTTCCCATTCTCCTTTCTCCACCCACCAGTCCATGTCTGGTTTTTTGCTGCCTTGGAGGAGTGTGAGAAGAAAGTACATGATGTTTTAGCAGATGAAAAGGTAAGAAAGAGCAAATAATCTCTGCTGAACATCCTGGGAAGTATTTCCTGCTGATCTGCTATACTGGTAATATGCCCTGAGAGAGACTGTTGGAATACAGGGACCAGGCTCTGAAAAACAGAGGTTTCCTTCAGAGGATAAAGAGCAAAAAGGGAAAAGTGAGACAGGCAGCAGATGACCCTCCTGGATGTCAGCCACTTGTGTGCAGCCTGCCGTGTCCCCCCTGCCCGTGCTGCCCTCTGCTCCAGCCCCACGGACACACTGCCCTCACCAGAGCAGGAGGGATGGAATTCTGACAGCCTTTAAGACAAACTCAGAGGTGGGAGTCACCAGACTGGGGAAGAGAGAAAGAAGCACCCCCACAACTGGTAAAAGCAAGAGATAATAATTAAGACACAATTCAGTCGTGTCTGTGCATAGTGGGAAGTCAGGGAATAGACAATTGCACATTTTGTCCATGGCTGAAGACTGAAGGCAGTACATGAATACCTACTGCAAGCTACTTTTCTCCTTGGGGTAATATTTTACTGTTATTGCCTTTGCAATCTGAAGCCATATATTACACAGCCACACACAGAGATATTGGCAATGGTTTCTCAGAGAAGTCCTGCCTTTCTTCGTTTCACCAGCTGGACAATACCTAGTGATGAATGGTTCTCCTGTCCAATTTTATATGCATGTTATAACACTTTATGATGTATGTGAGTGAGACTCAACGTGATAAGTCCTTGTAACAAACAAAAATATCAAAGGGAGAATGAATGCTCTGCTTTCAGTGCAGGCGAAGATATATATTTAAAATATATATGTGCTGGGTGTAAAGATTTCATTTTGTTGACTCTTATTTTAGCCAAAAATTTATTCATCAGTAGCAGAACATTTCACAGCTACATTATTTGCAGGAAGAAGTCAGTACTGGCTCTTAGTATTTCATTTGCTGGTGCATATCTCCTATTAATGAATGCTGAGATTGCACAATAAGGAAAAAGAGATGTTGCTATAAGTGTCTTTATACTTATAGTAACGTGTTTGGCTGTGATTATAAGTGTTTGTAAAACTTTCAAGAATCGTTCCTTGTCTACTTACACTAATGAGAACACCTGTTAAGTTTAGAGCTGCACAGGCTTATTTGCATTGAATTCAGGTTTTTTTGCATACTGTACATCACTTTTTGAAACAATTAGATGTTTACAGAGAAATATAGCTAAAAGAAGAAGAGCAGCTTGAATGCCCTCCAGCCCAAGTCAGCGCTAATCCTGGTTTGTGTGAAAAGCAGAAACCTGCTGAATTATAATACCGGCACAAATTCAGTGAGCAGTGAACAAAAGTGTACCTGCAAATCCTCTGATAGCAGATGTTTCTTGTGGGGATTGCTACCTGCTGTTGAATAAAGCATCTCTTAGAGATGAAACAGCACTACTGAATGGGATTTTCATTGTTTATTTACCATTTTCTTTTCATTCTCATAGTTTCTTTTCTCTCTTTTTTTTTTTCTTTTTTTCCTGGTGACTCAAAACCTGTGTACTGAGCATGTAGAACATGCGGTCATTTTCCAAAATAGCTGCATATGTAATTTTACTAACTTGCCAAAAGCCAATACAGAAACACAAGATTCCTCCTACTGTTTGAGATCCAAAACTTCATCTCTACAGCAGAGGATTTTGTGGCCTGGGGCAAGGAGGCAGGAGGTCCCTTTCTGTAAAAACAGGTCTGCTGAAGGGTAAGTGCAATATCCTGCTGTGACACGGCCATGCCAGCTATTGTTTAATAACAAAGTACAACATCAAAGTTGGTCCATGATCTGTACATACACTCCACCAGCTGTGTCAAGTTCCTAAGTGGTGCAGGCAGGAAAATATACTGGTTATTATCTCCCCTTGCATGCAGGGAGCAAACAATGCAGAACATCTTGGGTTTGCCTCTTTCCATCTTTATTTGTATCAGGAAAAGCTAAGCAGAATGAAAAATGCTTTGAATAATGCTATTGCAGCCATTCAAGAAAACAAACCATTCCAACTACAACAACTGGAATGATTTCTATTTTAAAAAGTTATTTAGTGCTTTAATAAAAATTATGCTGATGAGATTAAGGACAAAGATAGATGAATTTTGTAGCCTAACTAAATTTCAGTTTCTGAGGAGTCACAACCTAGTTAGAAATCTTTAATGGGTAATACATGTCTTGACTGAGTACAGAAGAATATGGATACTTCAAAATACAAAATCCTTGAATCGTATGGGTTTAAAGGGAGGTTAGAATAATTTCATTCCAAACCCCCTGCTATAAGCTGGGATACTTTCCACTAGTGCAGGGTGTTTAGAACTCCATCCAGCCTGATCCTGAACACTTCCAGGGATGAGGTATCAATGGAATTCTCAAAAGACAGTAGATTATGAACCTCTCGTACCCAGTTCTGATATTTATTTCATCTGGGTATGATGTTATATTAAGTAATAAGCAGCATCACAATACAGATAGTATGGAGACAGTTTAATTCAAAGTATATTGTCATCTAACTTTTGAAATTAGAGATTCCTGTATTCTGAAAGGAACTAAAGAAGTATCTTTTTATGACTCGAAATCATTGTAATTGTCTCAGACCAGTTTTCAAGCGTTGGAGGTTCCTTGGATTTTTTTTTAGACATTCTGGAACTGCACTGACAGCATTGGAACTGCACTGGCCTTTAAATTTATCAGCTGCTCTACGTGGTAGTGTAGTAATGACAGCAGGTTACTCAAAATGTTATTTAAAAATATCACATAACCAAAATATTAAATCTCTCTCCACAATAGGTGTCCAAGGGGAGCTTTTCTAGGAAGGGGGAATATAACTCAGAACTCGGGGAATTTCTTACAATAACTGATTTTGGCCAGCCAGAGGTCATTGGGTAAAAAACTACATTTGACTGTGTAGCTCACAAGCAAGAGTACCTACTTGGATTAATTCTGTAATTTTTAAAAATACAGAGAAATTAAGGAAAAAAAATATGAGAAACATGTATCACCTCTCTAGGTATCAGCTTCTGGTGTGCACTGGGATGTATCAAACACCAAGTATTAAAAGCAAATAAATTATTTTTAAAATACCTACAGTTTTTGTGAGTATCAGATTTTGTCAAATCATGTAGGCATTTCTCATGTATTAGAACATGATTTACACTTTGACATCTGTCAGTCAAGCTTCTGGCTATCACACTGGACAATCTGGAGAGGCACATCACAATGTGATGTGGCATGCAGAAAATTTGAAAAACTCCACTTTTCCAAAATAAAAATCCCATCTTCTAGTTTTAAATAGAGAGAATGATTGCAAAATATTTGGCCATCAAGACTGTAAAGATTGAGTTTGGGTAATCAATAATGCTTGTGGTTGAATTACCCACTGATAACAAGTAATTTCCTGCTATCCTTGAGGGGAATTGGGAAGTGGATTTGGGGAATTTGGCAGACTCTCTTTTCTAAATATGCTGTGTCTGAAAGCCTGATATTCTTTTCTATTGCAAGCTTTGGGATGATGCAGCACAGGAGAATTCAGGTTTGGGATGACAGCTCATTCAAGAACTTTGGAATCTGAATATAAGGGAATCTAAAAATACACAAAATTGTCCAGGCCAGGAATGGCTGGATATTTGGAATTCAGTTCCTGCGTGCTATAATCATAAAGCCATATTTATCTGAATCCCTTCAACACCATCATTTTTGCCCCATGTCTTGTCATTAATAAATGCTCAGTACACAAGGCAAGGAAATTGAGTGGTTTAAAACACATTATGGCCTCCTTGTCCAATGGTGTCACCTTTGCTCATTAATTTGAGGACTGTGGATGATGTGCTGGTTATCCAGTAACCCAAATTGCAGACCCAGAAGGGTCATAACCCTGGCATCTCCCCACAGGCCCCTGACCCACCTGCTCCTTGCCCTCCTCACCAAGTTGTCAGAAATTCTGGGTGCATTATCACTCTCCCCAAATTCAGCAGCCCATGACAACTCAAAAGAACATCCAGCCAGTAACATGGACCTTAAACTGTGAGGCAAAAGAGAAAGTCTTAAGGAAACTGGAATTTAAGACCTGAGTTTCTACAAGTGTTATGTTTCCCTGTTTTATAATCCATGACCTAACCCTTGTGCTGTTCTGCTGCCACTCAGATAATAAAGAATGCTATCAGACCCTTGGTTCTGACAAAGGAAACCCATGAGCTACTTCTCCCAGAGATTTGGGGTACTAACTCATTAAACCAGAGCTGGGAGAGCTGACTCTATTACTCGTGTCTATGAGCAGAGACATGTGAGTGAGTTTGAACTATAAACAGAACCAATTACATTAACATTTCCCAACGCTTTCAAGATTCAGACTTGAAGCTTTTATTTGTTTCGCAAAAACCGTGATCCGCTATGCTAATAAGTCTAAAAATTGATTAAAAGAAAAACATTCAAAGCAGAACCTGGCAGTAGAGCTTCTTATGTGCTTCCCTTTCATCTGCTGGAACACGGTAGCCCTGATTCAGCAAGGTACTTCATTAAGCAATAGGCAACGTGCAGAATCTGAGTGCTTGAGCTGTTTGCAGTCACAAGAGTGAAATGAGCAAATCAGCCCGAGCGAAAAATAGCAGAAAAGTTATATTTATTCACAGAGTGAATATTTCAGGGAACAAAAGATATGTTAGTGACAGTCAGTAAGAGCTGCATGTAAATTAACAGCAGAACCACAAGCAACAAAGTTAGCTGTCATTTGTAAGCCTAACAGCAAAAGAAAGCTGCACCTTCCAGCCCAACTGAGAGGAGACAATACCTCATCAAGGAATTAGAGGGGGGAAGAAAACCAAAAAATAATTACAAAAAAACCCCACCACCTATTGGTTCCTTCATTATTAGGGGTAAACCCACACTAGTAACCTTATACACATACTTGGAGAACACAGTACCAGGAAAGTCATGTGATTTTTTTTTTTTGTTTTTTTCAACTTTGACTATATTAGTAAAAACACAGCCAGATTACCTTGAAAATAATGAGGGAAAAATAATAACTTGGTAAGAAATTGTACCTAGCTTTCAGCTAAACACTTATTGCCAACAATCCCCACAACTCACTCTTTTCTTTCTGAGAACAGATGAACTGATTCTCTATCACAGCCAAGCTCATAATGTCTGAGATTAACTAGAAGTCACTCACTTAGAGAATGACCTTACGAAGAATTAAGCCATAAATTAGATACTGCCAGAACTCGAGAAATAAAAGAAGAAAAAAAAATTGCTGAGAGTTTTTAGGTGTTGAGAAATTCAATTATACCATTTCATCTCTTATTGAAATGCAAACCCACAGGCTGAAAGCACAGCAACACACCATAGCTAAACAAGGTGGTGAGAAATACTGAAATAGGTGAATATTTATCAAACCCCTCACTTAACAAAGAAGGAGCACAGATATCCATGCTATTTGGAAAGCTGCTTTTATCGACGGAGGGAACAGGATCTCAGTTTCACGCTTAGCTCCGAACGATAACTCATTCCTGGTTCTCGCTGCTTTTGCTCGATGACAGGTCATTCACCTCACTACTGTCATGCGTTACAAAAATTAGCAACCAAGCAAATGAATCTAGAGCAGATCCTATGTTTGAACTTGCTCATTTGCCTCCATGCTCTATTTCCTACTAGAAACCCGTTTGCTGCATCACAGGACCAACTTCACAGCCGACACGGAGCAAGAGAGCCGGAGAACCTTGTGAATTTTCCCAATGTATCAGACTTACAGAAACACCTGTGCTAAATAACTTTGTGCTGAGCTACTGTGAAAAGCTGCAGTGTTAAATAGCAATCACAGTTTCTGATTTTTCACTGAGCTGGTTACTCTTCTGCTAGAGTCCTCTGAGCTGTCATGTGGGGCGTGAATGGTCCCCATTTTAATCTGAGTGCCTTTCTTGTTATTTAAATTGTTGAAGTCAAATTTCTTTATTTATCTTGAAGTATCATTATGTCAATACAATGGGAGTTGAGCAGCAGCTGATAAATTTGAAAAAAAATCTGTTTATAAATGCCTTTCATTTCTGAATTGAAACTGTTCATTCACTGACTAAGATAAGAGCGGTTGTGGAAAATATGAGGATTTGATTGATACAGGTTTAAAAATGTTATTTCTGTTTAAAAATATCCCAAATACAGTATGTAAATATATGAGAACTTTAAAATTAAATAAACTTAGAAAGTTGCTGCTGATCATCCCTTATTAAGGACCGTGGCATTTGTGTAAGAAACGGCTCTGATTTCCATTTTACAAGGAAACAATGCCCTTAAATCTATTCAAGCAGTTAAAAAAGATGCATTTGCATGGATACAGAGCTCATTATAGGCTTCAAGTGTGTTAATGATTAGATGGAAAACTTGTTCAAACAAATTATTGACTCCAGTACTGAAGATCCGAGAGATAATAAACCTCTGCAAGCAGGTAGGGAAAGTCAGAAATAGATTTATTCAAGGAACATCTCACCTGGCGCTTCCCAAAGTGGTAAATAGTAACAGCTCCAGGTCTGGGAGCAAATATCAGATACCTGCAAATCCCTTCACACCTTTGGGGGAGAAGAAGGTAAATGTGACACTGTGCTGTCACTCATGACAAGATTTGAAAAAAGGATTCACCCATCATAGCTTTAACCTCTTCGCATGTGCTGCCTACACAAACCGCTTTGCTGTTCTTGAGTTGCAAGAAAAGTCCAGGAAAGCAGGAACAGAGCTGTGGCTAATATTGATTTATCTTTAGTGAAGTCTCCATCATCATGAGTGGAGTCTGGAGATATGTGTAGATGCTCCACTCAAGCTAGAGGGAGCCTAAACCAGCCAAACCTTTGGAAGCTGGGAGAGGGAAAAAAAAAAGAAAGTTGCGAAAAATTTACCACTGCTGCTTTCAACCAAAATTTGAAGCAATTTCTGAATTTCCCCAGGCTCCAGGCAAGCGTGCACAGCTCATGGTATTTAAATGAAGCTCCCACAACATTTTGTGGCAACACGGTATTTTGTGGGAGCGAATGCAAAACACAGCAGCAGCACCACTGTAAACTTTGAAACGTTTCAGAGAATATCAAGCCCCAACTGCGCTGCCAATACAGTTTTAAGTGCAATGTAGCGAGTTAAATTATGCAAGCAACCGTTTCTCATACAAGTAGTTCCAATGGTTTCAGACAAGGGCAATATCTGCAATCAAAAGAGGAGGTTCAAAAAGTATAATAAAGAGTATTTTCCAGTGCAAAGGAGGTTACAACACCCCGACTCGTGTTTAGGTAGGCTTGCCTGTGCTCTCGCGATTCCCATTTCCTACATGAACTGTGTTTCAAATCTATAATTCATATAAAGTGAGAATTTCAGTGTTTTTCTTTCACTAAACAGCCTATTGTGAATGGCTCCAGGACAACTCCCCCAGCCAGGTAATTTAAACTGCAGAAAAGATAGGCAGAGACGTTATTTTCAACAAGGTCCCAAGGTGGCTTTCAATTCAGAAAAACAATTGACTGATGTTTCTCTGTTTGCTGCCAGGAAGCCCTATGTAGTATTTCTAGAGTTTTTTCTCTACTCTACCCAACATGTGGGCTCAGTGTCAAGCTGTGAGTTTGTAAATCTTTTTCAGCACTTACCAGAGCTCAACATGAATTATGGTATTGCCAAATCTGCTTTATGCAGCTTTTTCTACACGAGAAGAAAATGTATAATTTTATGGTCAGAAAGAAACATCTACATGCTCGCAGTGGGGAAAAAGCAGTCAGTTGGGATTGAACCCCAGGAAAAAATATTTCACCCTAACCCTGCTTCTTTACTGCCTTCAAACTTTGGAAACTTCTGGGTTGTCGAGCTTTACTTGGTACACGTGTTTTTTCTATTTTATTAACTACATTAGCTAAGATTTTATTAACTAAGTCACTATTAACTAAGCTCTTATTAACTCAATGCCTATCGGAAAAATTCTTTCTAGTTTTGTGGATGATTTGACCTAAAACATGTGCTATTTTTTAATAAAATACCTTCCTTTTTGTTGAGGAAGAGTTAGCCCAGGAGGTAAATCAGCCCTTTTGTTGAGGGCTAATAAACTTTGTGCGTGTGCATGTGTGTGCGTGTCTGAGTGACTTAATACCATTATAATAATATTATATGGCAGGCAAAAATATAATGAAAATGATAATTTGCCAAAAAGATTTAAAAAACACTGAGGTGTTACCTATCAAAAGTTCTCCTTCTGTCTATGATACAGCACAGATTGCAATCGTGACAGTAAATCTGGTGCTATTGTTAATGCCATGGCACTTTGGTTTTTGGCTTGCTTCAGTCCAATCTGTGACATGCTTGTGAATATCTTTCTTCTGTTCTGTCTGTATGGCATATGGATTTCTGGGATACAACGTCAGACCTATCCACATAACAAGTGTTCAGAGCACCTTATCATTTTAAAAAGCCAATTACTCAAAAAGACAAATGTGAAATGTTTCACATTTAATGATGAGCAAATCTGCAAAACAAATGCAATTTTGCTTCATTTGAAAAAGTTTAGTTTAACTGTAAATATTGCAATGGAGTCCCTAGCAATACACACCACGGGTAGGGACAGGCTCATTTTATGCATATTGTACATCATCACTGTCACTTAAATCTGCAAGATTTTCCATGCTAAGTTGTTTTAAATAAATAGAAAGAAATGAGATACAAAAGAGTGAAATATATGCTTCTGAATAGACTGTAAAAATGTCACTGCTAGCACTGAGCATTGGACACTTAAAAAAAAAATATTTTGAAAGTCTCTCCCAAAAAAACGAAAACTGCATATGTCTACAGAGGTAAAGGTCAGTAATGAAACAATTAACAGCAAAAATACCAATCCATTTTTTAGAAATATTTGTCAATATATAAAGAATGTTTTGTACTGCACAGAAGTGCTCAATTAATCCTGGTTTAGTGGCCGTATGTCAGATTCCCAGACTGAAATGATGTCAGCTGAAGAACTTAAATACACACAGGTTCAAAAGCAAGATTGTGTATAGACTTCAGGATGGCAGAAATTGCTACTTTCTGCTGCAGTACTAATACAACTCATGATTCAATTAAATTCTTTAAAAAGTGCACAATATACATGCTGGACCACTGCTTTCAAAATACAGTGCAGTAGATTTTTTTTTTTTTAACAGGCTATAGGTGCATAAATTTGCCTCCATGTCTGAAAAATCTATAGGCACACACAGACCTGCCAGTGCTACAGATAATTTAATGCTTGTCAGTTATCCAAATTATAGGTACTGGGCACCAGGGAAGAAATTAAAATGGTTATTGTTAATATGGGAGCACATTGGGCTAAAAGACAGGGAGAACAGTGATATCAGTGGGAGTATTTGACTCAGCAAGGCAAATGGATTTATGTACAATATTTAAAATACATGGGAAACACATAAACGATTTTTAATATTGGAAATTTTTGTGAGTAATTTGATTTTTAAACCCCTTGCACTAAACTGAGAACATTAGTAACAAAATACTATAGAACATGGGAAACTGAATGCAGCTGGCACTGGTAATTTTAGAAGAAACTAATCTTGATATTTATAACATCATGTAGCAAGCGGAACAGTTCTACCAGGCTGGGAATGTTGAAATACAAAAAAGTTCACCTTTCAGCTATTGTGCTTTAGTTCTACTGTACTAGAAAAAAAAATTAGAAATCAGTTGTTGCAGTGCAAATATTAAGAAAGTTTATTATGATATATAGCCATGGAGATACCTTTTCTTAACTGCCTGTACATGTATTGTATTGTTATATTAAATTTTTGTAATACAGCTCAGGGACTTTATATGTACAGCTGAAAAATCAGTTCATAAATTACATTTAGAAAGCCAGAAAATATGCTGAGCTAAAACATAAGATAAGAACCTCGTTTTAAGTACATTCTTTTTAGTGTTTTTTAAAGCTTTTGATTTAGGTTTTGATGTTTTTACCTGTGGAATGCCAGATATAATGAACAAATAACTGAAACATAAAAAAGGATATTTTTCCCTTAATCCTGTAAATAGTTGTAATAAAAATTTCCCCAAATATTTTTTGCATTTGCTGTACATCAATGAGCATAAGTGTACATATAAACCTGTAAGAGAATGTAACTGAGCTCACGATTTCATTATGATATTTAGTTTCTACAATTTTTGGATAATAAGGGGAAAATAAACATTCATAAAACATAACAAACCAAGCCCCTTCATAAATTAAGCTGTATAATGTATTTAAATCCAAGTGATTTACATCAGAGGTTAATTTTTACCGGTATCTTTACTGTTCAGGAGTAATGAAGACAGAGGAATAGATGATTTTAAAATGTAGGACTTTACTAGCGCAGAGATGTGAATTTGCAGGGAGCTGTGCAGGCTTTTAGCCTGCTTTTATAGTACGTGTTTTTGTTTTTCTGCTTCTCCCTTGCACACCCACTCACCAACTTCAGCGCTGCGCTGCAGATTTGAATGAAGTGAAAAGCTCAATGGGTAATTGTCAAAATACTTTCATTTCTCCCACTTTCACACAAGAACCAAATAAAGCCAGGAGAGTCTCCCGCTTCCCACAAACACCCAGAAATCGGCAGCATTCCACCTGGAGCTACCGAAGAGCACAGCTGAACCTCCCAGATCACAATCTCCCTTTTTTTTTTTAAATCCCAGAAATACACCTTGAAAGCAAATGCATTTCTCTCGAGTTTCAGGAGCTGATATCAAAACCGCGCACCACCTAGCTCATGCAAAAATCTGTTTATACACGTTCTCTCTCTCTCCCGGTATTACAGAAAAGAAATGTCAGTAATAATCAAGCGAGGGTGCTGAATTAAAATCTGAAATCGCTAACAAACCGATCTGTACAAAAGTGTCAGTGTTAAGATTTCCAGACTGGGGGTTGTGCGACAGAACGAGGAGCTCAGACAGAAGAAAACAGCTCTCCACTCCAGTACTTTCACCCCGTTAATCTCACATGTGCTTTGCCACGGATTTCTTGCTATTTTATTTTTAACCTCTGCTACCTTGTGGAAAGTGGGCTATTCTGAGGGTGCTCGCAAGCAAAGCTCTGATTTTACAGATGGATGTAAGGCACTGTTAAATTAGAGCTTTAAGAAGGACTTTTTCAATTTACTTTGAGCTTAAGCTGAAGTGGTTTAATCACAGCTTGTACACATCTTCTTAAAAATTGTTCTAAGGCAGGGGAGAAGTAATAATCATGTAGAAAATCATCGCGACAGCTGCTGGCTCCCATGATCCCATTTACACTTTTAACATCACTAATGAAAACCTATCTGGGCAATACCTGTGTCAGAGAGGTGTCAGGTGGTCATTTGGCACAGGAGAATAGAAAGGAATCAGAGCAGCATTTTGAAAATTACTCACTTTTCTTTTTTTTTTTCTTATGTGTAGAGGGGTTGGTGGGGGATTTTTTTTGGTTTTTCTTTTTTTCTTTCTTTCTTTTTTTTTTTTTTTTTGCACCTGTTATTCTAAAATTTCTTTCAGTTACATTTCAAAACACTACAGTTGGGATCTCCTTGCCAACCTGAGATGGCATAAGCCTGGGTAACAGAACAAAATGTGAGAAGGTCCTTCTGTCTTTAACGCCTGTTCACCAATGAATCAGCCTCCAATTAATCTGTTTCTTCAGTAGGAGTTTAATAAAAGTCAAGCACACACATGTTCAGTCTTGTTTAGTATTAAAGCTGTGTTAACATTATCTGCCTAGCCAGGTCAAAAATCTTATATAATTAAATGCCAGAAACCATTTCAGAATTTTAAGGGCTTTACAATTTTCTGTAAGTAATTGATTATGCAAGGCAGGGTAGTTTAAATTTAAAACAGGATAGTGATGAGTGTGATGTCACTTTTCATTACATATTTCAGAAAAGTTTGTTTCATGGCCAAAGTACACTTAAAATCTTACTTATTAGATTTACTATTTTGCATTTTTGCAAACTGGGAAAAAAAAAAATTAAAAATTCAGCAACCCATATTTCCTTTCCACATCATGAAGTAAAAACTGAGTAGCTTTAGCATATCCTGAATTTCCACACAGGCAGCCTATCCCTAAAATCACAGACTAGGTTTTGCCCTACTCAACTGTGCCTCTAACTTGGCTTGGAAAAGCAAGGTATTATAATGTCAGGATTATACTGCATTGCCTCCTGGAAAAATGAACATTTCAGGCCATAAAAGAAGTTAAAAACCAGAGTCTTGGGTCAGAACACACCTATGGCCCAACACAGACAAAGAATTTCCTTGGAGATATGTAAGGAAAGTCCAATTTCGAAATACATACAAGCTCTCTATACTGATTAAAATTTTGCTTCTCACCATTTAAGCATGGCTGTGATTTCTGACTGACAAAAAGAAAAGGCTGAGGGAGAAATAAAAGCAGGGAAAAAAATCCCCAGCATATTAACGACAAACATGTTGCTATGAAAGTGTGGAGCACGTCTCAAACTCTGTCCATAAAATCCACTCTTCATATCCCAGTCAGCAGTACTGAAGACACTGATTCCAAAGAAAGTTACAAGCAATTTAGTTCCTGCTGCCACCAAATGTTCAGCACAAAATTTGTTCCAGGCACTGTGCAGCATCTTCAGTCCTCTTGCAGTCACTTTCTGTGCCCAAGAGCAGAGAGGTAGTCCAAGCTTTTCCCCTGCTCCATCTCCCTTTGAAAACTTCCCTTTTTCCCCTTTTCCTTCCCACAGCTGAAAACCAGATGCACTTCAGAGCTCTCCATACATCCCTCCGTTGTCCCCAGCACCAAACAGTGGAAGACTCTAATGACAAAATGCAATGCAAAACATAGATGACAATGTACAGCCACGTGGAGACAAAGGAGGAATTAGAAAAGTCTTAAGAATAAAAGTTAAAAAAAGATCTTGGCTCAAGATACCGATAATTCCAGGTATAAGGACAAAGAAAAATATGAAAAATTGAACCTGTGTGTTTAAGTAGACTGGCTTGTAACATTAAGTTAAGTACCTTCATTAGTTTTAAAGCATAGCAAAAGTACAGGTGGAAAAAGGGTTAAAAAAGGAATCTGAGGCACATGAGAGAAGGGGAAACAAAACAAAACAAAAAAGCTATTAAAAATAGAGCTACAGAAAACTAGGGATGCTTATAGCAACGGAGGACAGCCAGCATTGGGTAAACAAAGACAATTTTGGAAGTGGCAGAGTAAAAATAGGTCAGTATTACATATAAGTAGAAATTAATATGATGGAAATCGTTTAACAAGCCAATATACTGTACTCTGTACAGTGCCACGATCATTAAGCTGGTGAATGGGTGCTAATGTGGTAGGAGGAAAGCAATGCATAAAAAGTCAAATCAATGCAGCAAGTACACACCAGCATGAGAGCAGAAATAAAGACAATCTAAACCAACAGTGCTCTTACTATAGCTGCTCTACAAAATAAAACTGATCAATATACAGGTAACAGAACAAGCAGTGCAGTCACAGTGGACTGAAATACAGGCAAGTATCAGTTTAACAAAAATCTACACAAAACTCAGGTCATTCAATGTCAATGGGGTCAAACTGGCTGAGCAATCACAGCATGGAACAACAGAGCCCTCCACCAATAAAGCAAACAATAACACAAAACCATCAGACAAATATAAAAATAAAGGGAAGAAGCCCTGAAAGCTCTTTTAGCCTGGCAAGCCTGTGCCCAGCGACTTACATATTTAAAATATACAAGTTTCTGTTACTTTTTATTAAAAACGCGATTAGACTAATAATTTTCAATTCCCATGACACGGACATCTGGTAGTCGTGACTAATGGAAAAAAAGGCAGATGTCAAAGAACTTTAATTATGACCTCAAATGACTCTTAATATTCTGTTATTTGGTTTGCACTAACAGAAAATGAAGTACAGCAGTCTTGAGATGTGAGCAAATGAAACCTTTGCACTCATTGCTTTTATACTTTATACACCTAAAACCAGCTCCTCTGTGCTTATACTGGCTACTGATAAGATCTTTTATTTGAAATTTCTACATTAAAAGCATACTGCAATTTTTCTGTTCCTAATTTTTTTCTGCATTCATTCAGTTGCATTGCAATAAACCATTTTGCAGTGTGTTTTTTTAAGTAAATAAATTTAAAATGAAAAGCAAACCTTTCTTTTTCAACAGAGATCATTAAAATATATAATAAGCACTGTAAAAAAAATAATACATGAGTTGGATGTTGTGTCTGGTTGACACAAGGACATCTGGAGATCTGGGCAGTGCATTCACTGGGGTGATATGTGAACTTTACTTTAGGATTAGAACAAAAATGGCAGCCTCATAAATGTCTACACCATCCTTTGGAGAATCACAGGCAACTTCCCAGACTACAGCTATAAAAAGTTGCAGTTACAGGGTATATTTTGGAAAAGGGAAAGAAACTGTCACTTAATAACTGTAACTCCAAATTTCAGGCTGAAAGAATTTGTTTTTTTCTTATTAGTGATTTGAAAATATATACAAGCCCGAGTACAAATATTGCCTACCTACGTGGGTGATTTTGCCATGTGGCGGCATGGCCAAGCCACCAAGGAAACCTGAATGTCTCACACCTCTGGCACCTTCTTTCATGAAATTCAAACAAATTTCTATCAGGAATGCTGTTGTAAAATGCTTCCAGCATGTCACAATTCCTTCATCTCGGGGATCTGGGTGCTAGGGGAGTGAGCAGCCATTCCACAGGGCAAGGATGCTCAGAGCAGTCTCCATCAGCA